>NC_056734.1:235358635-235411135 GCF_019279795.1 Protopterus annectens | reverse complement strand
AGATGCAGAGGAATCCATTCCTTCTGCTTCCCCTCCAGAGGATTTTTCTTTTGGTGAAACCCTACATACTTTGAGAGAACATTTCCACTGGGAATGCCAGGATTATCCTCAGTCAAAATAGAGACTCAGGGAATTTTTAGACTTACCACAGCACAGACCCTTAGCTATCCCTCCTGTTTCGTATGTTGTGGATGATGTCTTCATGGAATCCAGTCTAACTCCTGATACTTTAGGAAATCAGACAGGTACTACAGGGTCCCTGACTCTCACAAATTTCTTTTCAAAAATCCGACTGCTGACCCAGAGATCATCTCCCAAGGGCTGAAAGGAATAAAATCAACTACAGCTAAGAATCCCACCCCTTCAGACAGGGATTCCAGAGCTTTAGACAGATGGGGTAAGAAAGTATACATCTCTGCAACTCTCGCCATTAGAGGATTGAATTGTCAGTTCCACATGCTGAAATACCAGCAACATACTATGGAACTTGTTAAGCAAAAATTATCTACTTTTCCTGACTGTGCAAAAAATAAAGAATTACAAGAGCTTATGCATTCTGCAAGCCAAATCAGCAAACATACCCTGCAATGTGGGTTTGATGCCCTAGAAGCATCTTGCAGGGCAGCAGTCACAGATTCTGTACTTAGAAGGCATGCCTGGCTTAAGGAGCAGACCTTGCCAGACCATGTCAAATCAAAATTGCTGGACGCTCCTTTGAACAAGGACAATCTTTTTGGCACCAGAGCAGAAGAGGTTCTAAAAAAGATGGAAGAAAAGGCTAAGTCTATGCAGACAGTCAAAGATTTTTTTACAAGTGCAGCCTCCAAGATTCAGTAGGCATTGCCCCTCAAAGCATTGGTACTTTCCTGCCCCTCAAGGCCATCTCAAACTAGACCCAGGGGAAACAGACCCCCCAGACTACAGTCTCAGGGTATGCAGAGATCTAAGCAATGGAGTACCTCCACTTCTAAAACAGGGAGTGCTAAGCCACCCCCTTACTGAAAGAATTCACAATGAATTCTCTACTCCTCTCCTCACCTCTGCCCAATTGCTCATGTCCCACGGAGGAAAACTTGCCCACCATGCAAAAAACTGGACCTCCAACACCAAAGACCGATGGGTCCTCAACATAGTTTCCAAGGGGTACAAATTTTATTTCCACACACTGCCAACCCCAAAAGGATTCCCAGAACTTCCACCAAACCAGTGGACAGAGGCACAAGACCAAGTTCAATCCCTGTTCTCTATGAGGGCAATTCAGCCTGTTCCTGCAGAACAGATATGTCAAGGGTTTTATTCCAGACTTTTCCTGGTACCCAGGAAAGAGGGCACATGGCACCCAATCTTAGATCTTTCCATTCTAAACACCTTTCTGGTGGTACCAAAATTCAAAATGCTCACCCTTCAGCAGCTTCTCCCTATGCTGTCCAAAGATGCCTGGTTAGCCACCCTAGACCTAAAGGAAGCCTATCTGCACATCCCTATCAGGGACTCATGCAGGAAATGTCTACGTTTCAGGGCAGGATCTATGCATTATCAGTTCTCTGCACTTCCCTTTGGCTTATCCAATGCTCCCAGACTCTTCACAAAATGCCTGGCTCCAAACATTGCCTATTGCATAGGTTCATAGGTTCATAGCTAGGTACTAGGCTATCGGCCCTAGGGCCCATACAAGCCTAGCCAAAAAATGTACCCTGGCTTTCTCCACCCAAGAAAATTATTTTCCTGTACCCCTGTCGAGCAGAGCCACAGAAGTGATCCCCAGGGTAAATTTCCCATTTCCTATCCAATCATCAAGATTTTTCATGAAGAGTGCTAATGAGGAGCTCTGTTTGACATAGATAGGTAGTCTGTTCCAGAGTATGGGAAGTCTCTGGGACAGGAATCTATCCCTCCAGCATGTTCTGTTTATTGTGGTGACAAGGTTAAAGTCCCTAGAGAGTGTAGCTCGGAGGGATTGGGATTTCTTTAAGTGGAGCATGTCCAACAGCTCTGTGTTTGACATAGCTTTGTATGTTAGGCAGAGATCGCCCCTGAGTAGGTGATATGCGATGGAGTAAAGCTGTAGTTTTTTGAGACGGTCTGCATAGGGCATCTGTTTGAGGCCAGTAATCCTCTTTGTGAGGTATTTCTGTGGTCTTTCCAGTTGTTGTAGATGTCTTGTGAGGTACATACCAAAAGGGGCATTGTACTCTATAATGTGTCTAATGAGTGATGAGTAGAGGGGGAACAATGACCTCTTTTTTTCTGGATGAGAATCCTTTTGTGATGAGATGAGCCATGTAGAAGGATTTCCTGACCACTGTGGCGATGTGATTATCAAAGGAGAGACTACTGTCCACCCGTGTCCCAAGGTCTCTTATCACATTTTCAGCATTAAGTAGACTACCAGCTATGTGGTAGTTCATGGGTACAGAGTTTTTACCAAAGGGATGACAATACACTTTTTGGCATTGAGCTTCAGGCCATGGCTTTGACACCAGGTATCTGTCTCAGTGAGGCCCTTTTGTAGTTTGTCCACATCGTTAGGAGTTTCGATTATGGCTCCTAGTTTGCAGTCATCTGCAAACTTTGTTAGCCAAAGACCTTCTGTGTTGGCCTGCACTTCAGAGAAGTAGATACCAAACAGGAGAGGACCCAGGACTGAACCCTGTGGTACTCCACTTGTCACTGGTCTGATGTCGGATTTGGAATCCGCTACTTTCACAGTGTAGGTTCTGTCCGTGAGCCAGTTGGCAACCCATCTTGTGACATAGGGATTTATACCTAGTTTAGTGAGCTTATCTATAATTCCAGAGTGGGTGATGGTATCAAAAGCCTTGGCGAGATCTAGATAAGCTGTGTGAACCATTTTACCCTCATCTATGACTTTGGTGACTGCTTCAAAGAAGTCAATCAGGTTTAAGAGACATGATCTGCCTTTTACAAATCCAAACTGAGTAGGGTCCAGAGTTTGGAGATTACCAATGTCTTTGTTTATGAGTTCCATGATGATACGTTCCATGGCCTTGCAGACCAGGCTCGTCAGGCTAATGGGGCGGTAGTTCCCGGGGTCTGTCATGGCTCCCCCTTTGTGGAGTGGGATAACTGCCACGGTGCACCATTCAGTGGGTACAAAGCCTAAGGTGAGGCTATGATTGAACATGGTACTTAGGTAGGGTGCCAGTTCATTCTGTAGTTTGTGTAGAACGCAGCCTGGGATATTGTCATGTCCCATGGATGCTGTGTTCTTGGCTTTGGAGAGTGTGTTTTTTACCTGTGCAGCCGTGATTATAGGAACTTTGCATTCTTCTGGTATAGAGATGGGCCCTCTAGGGGGTGAGAGGGGGGTAAAGTTAGCACTGAACCTATCTGCTAGGATGTTGGCAATATCAGTTGGTTCTGTATATTTAGTGCCATTATGCTGTAACTCAGAGCAGATCTGAGTGTTCCCATTTAGATTCTTGACATAGCTATAGAATGCTTTGTGGTTGTCTTTAGAGGCAGTGGCAATTTTGTTTTCGTAACTAGCTTTGGAGGATTTTATGAAGGATCTCAGCTTCTTACTGAGGTTGCCCAGGGAGTTCCTCCAGTCATGGGATTTTTACTCTTTTTTGCAACAGTTTCTTTCTTCTGTTGAAGAGTTTGTTTATGGCAGAGGACCACCAGATTGGCTTCCTTTTTTGGAGGATAACATCTTGGTTCTATTAGGGATAGCATGATCCATGCACTCGTGTAAGTGCTTATAAAGTGCATTTGTGTAGGATTCGGCAGTCATACCTCTATTGTCCGTCTGCATGGGTGTCATGAAGTTTGCCACTTCTGTCTTAAGAAGTGTGAAGTTGGCTTTTGAGAAGTTTTTTACGATGGTTTCCCTAATTGGGGCTGGGAGTGGGATGTGGATGTCTAGGCTGATTAGCTTGTGGTCGGATCTGACCAACGAGGAATTGACCTCTGGTGTGGAACACCAGTTTCCCATGTTGGTAATGACCAGGTCTAGGATATTGCTGCCCCTGGTGGGGGTGTGAATAAGTTGATCCAAGGCGTTGGAATTTATGAATTCTAGAAAACGTTGAGCAAAAGAGTTGGTACATGAGTAGTTTTTCCAGTTAATGGTGGGGTAGTTGAAATCACCCATTATTAGGGTGCTGGGTTGTACCCTAATACTTTCCAGTGTATCAAGAAATGAGGAGTGTGGATCCTGGGGCATGGTGGGGGGGTCTGTAGCAAGCTACAATTTGGATTCCAGTCTTGCCCAGAGTTAGTTGCACTTGGATAATCTCGGATGCATTATGCTGTGCAACTAGCCTGGAGGTGTGGATATCCTCAATGAATATGGACACGCCTCCGCCTTTAGTGCTTCTTTCTGGGTTAGGTGGCCGAAAGGTGTGGTATGAATTGAAGCCTGGTAATGCAGAGGTGCTCTCTGGAGCTTTGAACCAGGTCTCTGTCATTGCACAGATGTCAATGTTCTCCATTTTAAGGAGTGCCTCGAGTGAGTGCATTTTGAGGTTTAGACTTCTAGCATTGAGTAGCATTACCCTCAGATTTTGCTTGCTTGTAGCTGTTACGGTGGTGAATTTGTCATTTGAACCTTGCCTAAAAAAGGCACTATAGGGGTGGCAAGAGCCTTAGCCAGTATCCGGAATCCTAAGGGCGACAGGTGCAGGCCATCTCTGGCAAAGCATCGTGGACTGTCGATCATGTCGTCCCAGGCAGACAAATATTGGATCCCCCTAGAATGACACCAGAAGCTCAGCCAATTGTTGAAGTCAATCATTTTGTCCTTGTACTGTGGTATCATTCTGGGTGATGCAGACAGAGAAAGATTCAAATATACCCTTACACGATTGCCTGATTCAGGCAGACAGTCAGGAAAAGCTTTTGCAACACCTGACATTTGTAAAGGACCTTCTAATCTCCCTGGGGTACACTATCAATGAAAAGAAATCAAAACTAGTCCCCAGTCAAAAGATTGTATTCCTGGGAGCAAGCTTGGACACAGCATCCCAGATGGCATTCTTTATTCCAGAAAAACAAGCCTATCTAACAACCTACTTTGCTCAAATGGCCACCAGCACCCAGCTATCTGTAAGGAAAATCCTGCAGGCTCTAGGGTTTATGGCCTCTTGCATTCTTCTAATTCCATATGCCAGACTGTATATGAGGAAACTTCAATGGTACTTAAAAAGTCTTTGGTACCAGCATTCTCAGGACCTGGAAACCATCATACCTATCATACCTTGTCTAAGGACAGAGTTTCTTTTGTGGGCAGCAGTATGCAACCACAACAAGGGACTTCCCTTTACACAACCCCATGCCATTCAGACCCTAATCACAGATGCATCAGACTATGCCTGGGGAGCCCATCTGGATGGCAGGTGCATTCAGGGCCACTGCAGCCCAAGCCAAATTCATCTGCACATCAACCAAAAAAGAGAGGGGGACCCCACTCTTACCCACTCTGCAGGCTAGCCATGACCCTGTGGAACACAGACTTGGCCATGCATATTCATCTGCAAGCTCAATTCCTGCCAGGCAAACAAAACTCTCTGGCAGACGACTTAAGCAGAAATCTCCTAGACCCACCTGAGTGGCAATTAAACCCCATCACCTTCAGTCTTCTAACCCAGAATTGGGGCACCCCAATGGTGGACTTATTTGCCTAACCCTACAATTACCAGTTCAGCAAATTCTGCACCAGGACACCTCACAGCAGGGCCTGGAAAGTGGATGCCTTATCCTTCCAGTGGGTAAACCTCTCAATCTATGCATTTCCTCCTCTGCCTCTTCTTTCAAGGGTATTACTCAAGATAAGACAGGAGAGACCAAGGGCAATCCTGATTGCCCAGACTGGCCATGCCAGCACTGGTACCCACTGCTGCGCAGTCTGTCACTGATGCCACCATGGCACCTACCCCAGATCCCAACCCTCAGGAGGGACAGATCTTGCATCCGCAACTGCAAGCACTGAACCTTGCAGCCTGGCTTATTCCTTGATTTCTCCTCCAATAGCCAGCCTAAGCAAGCAGGTGTCATTCTTGAAGCCAGAGGACCCAGTACAAGAAAATCCCATGCTGATAAGTGGAAAAGGTATTGTTCCTGGATTCACTCTAAAGGAGCGGACACATCACTGCCCTCCTTACCTCTCATCCAGGATTATTTAGCAGACCTACTCCACAGATGCCTATCCTTCTCTTCCATTAAGATCCATGCCTCTGCCATCTCGGCTCAGTGCAGCACTGCACCACCTCTCTTCTCTCACCCTCTCATCAAACAGTTCCTGAGAGGAGAAAACAACTTAAGGCCACCAAGGAAAGCCCCCACCCCTGCTTGGGACCTTAACTTTGTACTAGAAAAGCTCACACTACCCCCCTTTGAGCCTGCAGCATTAGCAGAGTTAAAATTTCTCTCCTGGAAAACAACCTAGCTTTTGGCCATCACTTCAGCTAGAAGATTGTCTGAGCTACAAGCACTTATAGCTGTGGAACCCTTCATTATTTTTCATGCTGACAGGGTCTCCCTCAGGACTAACCCTTCTTTTATGCCTAAAGTGGTGTCCAGTGTGGCTCTCAACCAATCTATCCATTTGCCAACTGTTTTCCCTAATCCTCAAAACAAAGGGGAAAGGATCCTGCACTTTTTATGTGTGCACAGACAGCTAAGATTCTACTTTGATAGGACTAAGCCCTCAAGAAAATCTGACCAGTAACTAGTCAGCTTTCCACTAGGGGCAGTGGGCAAGATCATATCAAAACAAACCATCTCCAAATGGGTAACGCACTTTATCCATTTCTGTTACAAACACCATGGGAAACCATCCTCTCTGGGGGTCAGAACACATTCCACTAGGGCAACTTCACCCTCTACAGCATTCCTCAAGGGATCCCCTACCAGGGACATTCTGGAAGGTGCTACCTGGAGTTCTGTTCACACCTTCACCAAGCATTACCACCTTCCTATCTTTTCCAAATCCAGGGCGGGTTTTGCAACAGCAGTCCTGCAGGGCATACTAGCCAGCCTCAACTTTTCTTGACTACCTCCACCCATTCTTCAGCTTTGGGAATCAACCCAAGTGTGATGACTGCAACAGTGAAACACGAAGAACATATTACAGATGTGTACACTTCCCATAAATGTAGATGTTCAAGTGTAGTCACTGTTGCAGTCCTGGTTTCCTCTCCAGCCCCCTTGTCTCTCTCTCTCTCTTTCTCTCTCTTCTTCTCTATCTCTATTACTCCCCCTTACAGGGCTATTGGTATTTACTTTTTACTGTTGGTGTTTTTTTTTTTCCACCATAACTTAGCTTCCTATTTGGGGGGCTCCTGACATTTGGGGCAAGAAAAACTGATGTAATTTTGTCGGCTGCCTGTTTTTCTACCCCTGAAGACCTGACGTCAGTCCTGAACGAACAGCAAATGACCCAGAAATACTAAGTCTCTGGTATTCGGGCTGACTAAGGGCTACCTTCAGGCAGATAACCCAAGTGTGATGACTGCAACAGTAAATACACTCGAACATCTACATTTATGGTAAGTGTACACAACTGTACTTTTTTTCCCCCACTGGCTACAATTCTTGGCCTGATAAAGACAGCTTAGATTGCTGAAATCCAGGAGTGTCAGCAGACGTATGTAGGTCTCAGGATGGTAGTGGGAGTCAAATTGTAGGATTTGATGCTATGCCATGCAGACTGGCATAGAATCATTGTGTTAGTTTGCTTTTCTCCTTGGTGTATAACACGACACAGTGCAAATAAGCCTTTACCATATTGTGTGGCTTCCTATATCTCATTCACAGATACTGGGGCAACAGCATCTTACTGTAGGATGTAAAACATGACCAAGAATTGTAAAGCACCTGCAATCTTTTCTTCCTGATAGGACATAATACCATCACTTATTTTTATTTAGAGCTGCAGGAGTAAGGTTGTATAATGTAGCAACAAGCACTTCTGTTAGGGATCCTTCTTTTGTGCTGATGTAATGTACCAACAAGCACTTCTATTAAGGATCGCTCTTTTGTGGTGTTGTCATGTACAATTAGCACTTCTGTTAATTGACCCTTCTTTTTTGTCGCAGTCGTGTACCAGTAATCACTTCTATTAGGTGATGCTTCTTTTGTGGTATATCTGCAACCATTTGTCCTGCCACAGTACTGTATTCTCAGGAAAAAGTAAAACACAGTGTAACTCTTCAGATAAGTTTTGGTTACTGATTCTGTCACCCATTATAATTTTCTGTACGTAAAGTTTTGCAAACAGTATGACAATTTGCACCTCCTTTTCACACAGTCAAAGCTGGTTACAAATATCTAATGACCTTTTACTTCAACGGAAATAAACATGCTCTTCATGTTTCACTGTTGCAGTCATTACATTTGGGTAATCTGCTGGCAGGTTACCCTCAGCTGGCCTAATTAACAAAGTCTTGGGTTCTGTGTCGCTTGCTGTCCCTTCTTCCATGACGTCAGGTCGTCAGGGGTATAAAACATGCAGCCGATGCCATAACATCAGTCTTTCTTGCCGTGCGGTGCCTGAAGCAGAAGCAGTTCGCAAGTGTCGGTCGGCCGACTCCTGAAATTTTCATTTTCGAGTTTCAGATCCGAAGTCTTCAACTAAAAAGCTAAGTACCTCATTGGGGAAACTTTTTCTTGCCCCTTTCCAATGTCAGTAAAAGTTAATAATTGCATTACTTGTGGGAAGCAAATACCTCATAAGGATTTTCATTTGTACTGTATTCCTTGCCTAGGCCCTGACCACAACGTACCTTGCTGTAGGTTTTGTGATTTATTTAATCAATGCACTATCAAACGTCAGTACATTTTTGCTTCTAAATATTTTGGCTCACGCTTTAATTATCCAGAAATGTCTTTCGTTAGCAATCCGACTTCCGGAATACCTACAAAACGCAAAGAAAAAGACAGAGACAGGCCGTTGAGGTCCAAAACTGCCGACGATACTTCTCCTAAGCCAGTCGCCAGTTTTCCGGTACTCAGTGAGGCGCTTTCGCAGCCCCTGATACCCACTACTTCTGATTTGCAGGCCTCTACTGAGACCCATTCGTAGTCCGGTATGCCGCGAGATGCTTCAGTTATGGAACCTGCGGATGTCTCTACCTTGGGTGGGTCCAGAGCCGCTGTGCAGGCACCGGCTTCTGAGGGTGTTTTCAGGCCTACAGATTTGTATATTAGACTGACGCGATCTTCAAAACTAAGGCCAAAATCTAGACCTATGCCTAAAAAAACAATGCCTGGGCCACGTGCACAGGCCCCTATGCCTAAAAAACAAGTGGTCAAAATGGCTGAAGATTTAATTACTCTGATCAGGGTTAGCCAACACCCCCCCCCCTTCTAAGAGTCCTAGGCAAGACATTGATTATGAATATTCTGAACAGGATTCTATTTCTTCTGACTCTTCTAATGAACAAGAATTGTCTATTCCTACTTATGAGGACTCTGATGCAGAAGATTCCATTCCTTCTGCTTCTTCCCCTGAGGATTTTTCTTTTGGGGAAACTTTACATACCTTAAGGGAATATTTCCACTGGGAAAGTCAGGATTTTTCAGAATCTAAAAATAGACTTAGGGATTTTCTTCTTCTTCCTCAGCATAGGCCTTTGGCTTTACATCCTGTTCTAGACATTGTTGATAATGCTTTTTCAGAATCTAGTATGGCTCCTGATTCTCTGCCTCCGGCTCCTTGTAAGTCAGACAGATACTACAGAGTTCCTAACTCCCACAAATTCCTTTTCAAAAATCCTGTTGCAGATCCTGAAACCATTCCTCAGGGTCCCAATGGCATTAAGGATTCTACTGCTAAAAATCCTACCCCATCTGATAGAGATTTCAGGGCACTGGAAGGTTTACACTTCTGAAACCTTGGCAAGCAGGGCTTTAAACTGTCAATTTCATATGCTAAAATATCAAAAGCATATCATGGGACTGCTTAAACAGAAAATTATGTTAATTTCTGACTGTGTGGAAAATAAAGATTTACAGAATTTATTGCATTCAGCTGAACAAGTTGGAAAACATGCTTTGCAATGTGGTTTTGATTCTTCGGAGGCCTCTTGCAGGGCTGCTGTAACTGGGTCTGTGCTAAGAAGGCATGCTTGGCTCAAAGAGCAAAATCTGCCTGATCATGTTAAAGCAAAATTGTTGGATGCTCCTTAACAATAGGACCGTCTCTTTGGTAATAAGGCTGAAGAAGTTTTAAAAAAGATGGAAGATAAAGCTAAATCTATGCAAACTGTAAAAGATTTCTTACAAGTGCAGTCTCCAAGATTTAGTAGGCACTGGCCTACTAAGAACTGGTCCTTTCCAGTTCCTTCGAGAGCCACTCAAGTCAAACCCAGACATTCCAAAGGCTCCAGGTTTCAGTCACAAGGGACTTTCAAAACAAAACAATGGGGTGCCTCCTCTTCCAAATCTGGAAACAACAAGACACCTCCCTATGGTAAGCAGTCTCAATGACTTCCCTTTACACTTGACAAGCACTTACCTTTTAGCCACCCCTTTGGGGGGAAAACTGGCTCTTCATGCAAGAAACTGGCAACTTATAACCCAGGACAAATGGGTTTTAAATATAGTATCCCAGGGATACAGATTTCATTTCCACACATTGCCAATTCCAAACAGATGGCCAGACCTGCCCCCAAATCAGTGGGCAGAGGCCCAGAAACAAGTACTTTCCCTCATGAGCATGGGGGCTATTCAACCAGTACCAGATGAGGAAAAGGGACAAGGTTTCTATTCAAGACTTTTCCTGGTAACCAGAAAAGACAAATCATGGCATCCAATTCTGGACTTATCTACTCTAAACACCTTTCTGGACATTCCAAAATTCAAGATGTTGACTCTTCACCAGTTACTTTCTATGCTAGGCAAAGATGCCTGGTTGGCAACTCTAGATTTAAAAGAGGCTTACCTGCATATCCCAATCAGGGAATCTTGCAGAAGATACCTCCTCTTCAAAGCAGGCTACTTGCATTACCAGTTCTCTGCACTGCCCTTTGGCTTAACTACTGCTCCTAGGGTCTTTACAAAGTGCCTGGCTCCAGTAATTGCATTTTGCAGGCAAAGAAATATTCAAATATATCCATACCCGGACAATTGTCTAATTCAGGCAGACTACAAGGATACTCTTCTAAATCATCTGGCATTTGTAAAAAGAGTTCTAACGTGTCTAGGGTACACTATAAACAAAAAGAAATCACAACTGGTACCCTCTCAAAAAAATTACATTCCTGGGTGCAAGCTTGAATAAAACTGCCCAGATGGCTTTCCTTACGCCAAAGAAGCAAACTCATTTGGTGACTTACTTCAAACAGGTGGCCACAAAAACCCTGCTTTCTGCAAGGCAAATACTGCAAGCCTTGGGATTCATGGCCTCCTGCATTCTTCTAATTCCATATGCAAGACTGCATATGAGGAAACTTCAGTGGTACTTAAAACGTCTCTGGAGTCAGCATTGTCACAGCTTGGAAACAATGATTCCTATCATACCTTGCCTGCAACTAGAGTTTCTATGGTGGGCAGAGGCCTGTCTCCAAAATAAGGGACTGCCATTCACACCACCCCCTGCCACCCAAACCCCAACCTCAGATGCATCAGACTATGCTTGGGGGGGGCACATCTGGCAGGGAAGTGCATTCAGGGCAAATGGAGCCCAAATCAAATGCACCTTCATATCAATCAAAAAGAAATGCTAGCTGTACAGAATGCACTGACAGCCTTCAAGGACTACCTTCATCCAGGACAATTAATGATAAAGACAGACAACACCACGGTAATGTGGTACATGAACAAGCAGGGGGGTACACACTCCTACCCCCTTTGCAGACTAGCCATGGCATTGTGGAACATGGCCTTGACCTATCAAGTACAACTACAAGCTCAATTCCTGCCAGGAAACCTGAATAGTCTGGCAGACGAAATAAGCAGAAATCTCATGGACCCTCACGAATGGAAACTGGAACTATGGATTGTCAACATGTTGACACACAAATGGGGGAGCCCAGACATAGATCTTTTTGCCTCACCCTAGAACTATCAGTTGGACAAATTTTGCACAAGAACTCATCACAAAAAAGCCTGGAAAGTGGATGCTCTATCCTTCAGCTGGAAAAACCTATCAGTCTATGCCTTTCCCCTTCTGCCTCTGCTCTCCAATGTTCTACTAAAGGTCAAACAGGACAAACCAAAAATGATTTTGATTGCTCCAGACTGGCCTCGCCAACACTGGTACCCACTCCTGCGCAATGTGTCACATCTTCCACCATGGCACCTGCCTCAAACACCTTACTTACTGTCTCAGCAGAACAACCAAATTCTGCACACTCAGCTCCAAACCTTGAATCTTGCAGCGTGGCTAATCACCTAAATTCACCCTTAGCATCCCTCAGCAAACCTGTGATGGATGTCATTTTGGAGGCGAGAAGGCCTAGTATTAGAAAATCGTATGCTGACAAATGGAAAAGATTCTGTGCCTGGAATCAGTCTCAAGGGAAAAGCATAGCAGTGCCCAACATTCCTCAGATTTTGCAATACTTAACTGAGATGCTTCACATGGGCCTGTCCTTTTCTTCTATAAAAATCCATGCCTCAGCTATTTCAGCTCATTACAAGACAGAACCTCCCCTCTTCTCTCATCCTCTGCTAAAGCAGTATCTCAGCGGGGCAAAAAACTTAAGACCACCCAGGAGAGCTCCAAACCCCTGCCTAGGACCTCAATTTTGTATTGGAGAAGCTCACTCTCCCTCCTTTCAAGCCAGCTGCTACTGCAGACTTAAAATTTCTCTCCTAGAAAACAGCCTTCCTTTTAGCAGTCACTTCAGCCAGAAGGATTTCCGAATTACAGGCTCTTATGGCAGTGGAGCCTTTCATGATTTTTCATGCGGACAGGGTATCTCTTAGGACCAATCCATCCTTCATGCCTAAGGTGGTATCCAGTGTCGCTCTTAATCAGACCATTCATTTGCCAACTTTCTTTCCCAATCCACAGAACAAGGGGGAGCAGATTCTGCATTCATTGGATGTACACAGACAACTTAGATTTTACTTAAACAGGACAAAATCTCAAAGAAAATCTGAACAACTGCTGGTGGCATTTGCTGCAGGGGCAGAAGGAAAGGCCATTTCAAAGCAAACCATTTCCAAATGGATAAGCCATTGTATTTGTTGCTGCTATATGCACCATGGAAAAACTATCCCATTCCACCAGGGCTGCATCTACTTCCAACAGCCTTTCTCAGAGGTGTTCCTACCAGGGACATTCTAGAAGCTGCTACCTGGAGCTCAGTTCATATGTTCACCAAACATTACCATTTACCACTTTTCTCTAAATCCAGAGCTGGCTTTGCCACTGCTGTCCTGCAGGGCCTTATAGCTGCTTCTAATGCTGTATAATTCCTTCCAACCAACCATAACTTTGGGAATATACCCAAATGTAATGACTGCAACAGTGAAAAACGAAGAACATAGTACAGTTGTGTACACTTACCATAAATGTAGATGTTCGAGTGTATTCACTGTTGCAGTCCTGGTTACCCTCCCTCCAGCCCCCTATTTTTCTCTGGCTATACCTCTACTTTCTTTCTCTATGCTTAAAAGCCCTTTTGGTGTATTTGCTTTTGGGATTGGAGGTGTATTTTTTGTGTTTTTAATTTTATTTTCTCCCCATTTGGGGGGCAACTGACATCTGGGGCAAAAAAACTGATGTAATGGTGTCGGCTGCATGTTTTATACCACTGACGACCTGACATCATGGAAGAAGGGACATCAACTGACTCAGGACCCAAGACTTTGTTAATCAGGCCGACTGAGGGTAACCTGCCAGCAGATTACCCACATGTAATGCCTGCAACAGTGAATACACTCGAACATCTACATTTATGGTAAGTGTACACAACTGTACTTTCTTTTTCCTTGTCCTGTAACTCAAACAATACACAATTAATAAATACAAGTATTTGTTCATATTTTTTTTCAAAGCATGCAATTATAGACAATGATTATACAATAATTATGTGGTTCAATAGCTGTTTTCCTGTCACAGTCTTCAATATCAGACAGCGCTATATTCTTATCAGCAACATAAGGTGAAGTACTTCAAGTGTAATATCACATAACGTACACTTAAATCTACTACCTTAATATGCAGCAAATACAATAAATTATAAAGTCTGGGATATTAAAATATATTCTCTCAAACATCCTAGTAAAATGCTTGAAAAGCATGCTCAAAATGTACTCCCCAGTAAATCACAGAACTAATATTATATACCTTTTCTAAACTACTACATTACATTTTAATGACTATCCTAAAATTATGTCTAATTATACATATACAACTATTCCAAGACATTCATAACATGTTTAAAGCTAACTTATGCAGTCTGTCTATCATAGCATAACAGCCATATTTGACTATGATTCATGTTATTTATTCTGTCTATGAATAATATTTTCTCCCATTTCACACTGCTCAATTACTGGAACCATTGGTTGCTTGGATTATTTAGTTATACATTTTAAATTACATTTATTAAAATGATGAGCTTCTTGCATGTTTTTCAGTAATGTTAACTTCAGCATTATGTGAAAAAAGTCATTTGGATCTCCACCTCTTATTTCTACTTTGGGTATAGTATATTTAACTACTTTTCACTTAAGAATAAGACCAGGTAATACAGACTGGATCCAAGAGGTATAAAATCTCGATTTAAATTGTTCAGTTACACATCTTCTACAGCAGGTATCACAGTCTGATTGAACACTGATAGCCTAGCTGGTGCATAGAACTTTTTTACTTTGGATTTATTATTTTTGTTTTTCCAGTATAAAACAATGATAAAACAGGTTATGTCTAAAGGTATGCAATCTGGATTTAATTTGTGCTGCTGTGTATCTTTTACAGCAGGTCCCACAGTCTAAATTCTACATTGCAATGTCAACGTTTTCTAAAAGTATCGCATGCCCAATGTTGATACTGATGATTAGACTAATAAAGTCAAGGTCCTTCCTCCCACCTAGTCAAGCTTTCTGATACCAAGGTTGTGAATTAAACTGTAGTTACTTGTCATGTAATTGGTTACTCTGTCCTCAAACTAATGTGCTAGCCAAGTTTAAAGCAACTTTAATTGAGAGACAGGAGAATTATGAAGAAACTTGACTTGTGATTTAATCTTGGCTTGACCCTTTTTCTTTACTTTAATCTAAGTAGAAAATGTGATTAATATGCCACATATTGTTAATGATTATACACAGTATGGTAAAGTAATGTTTATGCTTGCAAGTATCTGATGTAATCAATAAATTGTCCCCATCTGGAATGGGTTCTTTAAAGTAATTAAAGTACATAAGGTTAGTAAAACACTTTATGCTTTTCAGTAAAGCAAATAATATGTTTTTTGCTGGGCTTAGATGCAGTGACTGAAGTACGGCAGTTACTGATTTTTTTTTCTTTTGCTGTGACTTTTTAGATTGATAAAGGCAGCTCAGAAATATGAAAGGCAGATGTGACAGAAAACATGTAAATATAAGGCTGTAGGGAAAGTGTCTGTAAGATGTTGTGCTATGTCTGTAAGATTTTGTGCTATGACTTGTTTTTTGCCATGATGAATATCTTGTCAGAACTCAAATGCAACTTTTCCATACCGCATAACCCTTAACTCTCATTCACAGATACTGGCACTGCAGTGCAATGCCTTGTATAGGGGCTGAAGGATGTGGAAAATTACATAGAGCTCTAATGTGTCTGCAAGCATCTCTTCCTATTGTGACTTTGTACCATTATATTTTTTTATTTCATGCTGCTGCTGCAGGGGAAAGGTCGTTTGTCATCTGTTAACAAGCACATCTGTTATGTGACACTTCTTTTGTTGTGCTGCCATATGCCAATAAGAACTTTTTTTATGCAATTCTTCTTTTGTGGTGGTGTCATCTGACAACAAGCACTTTGGTTATGTTACCCTTCCTTTGTGGTGTAACTGCATTTGTTTCTCTAGTTTCCATTGGTTCTGTGTATGAATTTGTGGTTCTGTGCTACACCTATCTTCTTCTTTCGGCTTTTCCCAGTTAGGGGTCACCACAGCTGATCACCTGTCTGCTCATGATGCTATACTTAATTTATAGCATTTAAATTTTCTAACTATGAGCTGCATAATTCCCCATTTTGAAGACTAGCATGAATATGGTCATACTAGGGTATAGTACACTGACCAACACTGCTTAGGGATGGCAGCACATAGGTTCATAGATTAGTACTAGGATAAGTGCCCTTGTGGGCCATTTTAAGCCTAGCCAATTACCCCATGTGAGAATCGAACCCTGCACCTTGTGTCTGTAAGGTAAACACTTTAAACATTATGCCAACCTCCCACCCATTACATGGGCCTAAGGCACTGAAGGTTGATGATCCTGAAAAATGATCTATCCAACCATCTGCAACCCCTTTTTCCTATTTTTTTTGCATGGGGTCAGGGTGTCACTTCAGATATGACAATCATCTAGAACCAAGGTTTATACCACTGGGTGACTAGCCTTGCTGCAGGCAAGAAAATGATCACTGTAATATTATTTCCTAGCAGGCGTGAAAGTATCTTTGGACAATGGACATTACTATATTCCTTGGAAGGGGTGAAGTATAGTGCAGTCCTTCAGCTGTGTGATAATATCTGATGGTCCCATATAGCCCAGGCAATACAACCTCCTCCTCCATCCTTATCATTCAAATAGTACATAAATTAATCGCTACAACTGTTATATTTATGTATGTATTTATGTATTTATTTATTTAATTGTCTTTGTTTACCAAGAAAGTCAGACTGGGTAATACCCATTTTCAACAGAGGCCCAGGGAGAACAGCTCCATTTGCTTACATTGCATTATATTAAGTTCCAGTTAAACACAGAGTTGCATTTCTATATAGAATTATTTACATTTGCTGTGACTTTTTTCCAATATAAGAAGCAATGTAAGATAATTATGTGGTACACTATATAAATATTTTTTGTATCAATTATCAATACCAGAAACACTATGGCTTATCAGTACCAAAAATAAAGAATTTTAAGTTTATTGCCATACCTTTACATATATATTTGTTTATAACAATGTGTGACGTGATAAATTATGACATTTCGCATATTAAAAACATATTACTGTTTCATAATAAATTTGTAACCCACACAGTCTAGTTCTAATTCTACATATTTCTCTTTTCTTTACTTGCTATTTATTCTGTGTAATTTTTTTTTCTATCCCTTTATTTTTATTTTACATTGTCCAATAGCTGGGACCAATGTTTACTTTCTCAATTACTTCATACTTTTTAAACTACATGTAGTGGAGTGATAAACTTGTTGTACAGTCACTTGCAATGTTAAGTTGATCAATATGTAAATTTAAAGTCATTCAATTATCCATATTTATTACTTTGGGCTTATTATATTTAACTGCTTTACAAGCATGAAAAAAAGATTGTGTCCAATGGTTCAACAGATTGGGTCCAATGGTTCCTTGATAGTGTAGCTGATTTAAATACAAAGTTAGAAGTCAAGCAGTCATCTTCTGAGGATGAGAATATTACCTTTGTTAGTCCTGCCAACCAATTTCTAAATTTTTGTAAAAAATAGACAAAGCCTTTGTGGTTCTATATAAAATAAATGTATATAAAAATCCAGCTTTAACTGACATTTGGGATACTTTTATAAAGTATTATAAATCATCTAATGATTAACAGAATTATTTTAGAATGTTAATATCTTTATTGTTCCATTCAATGTTACTTTTCATCACTTTGCTCTGCTGTCTGTTAATAACCAGCACCATTCTGTCCAATCAGCCTATTCAGTCCTGATCACTATGATGAGGATTGTCTGAGAGGAGTCATCATTTGGGCAGCCATTTGGTGGGTGGAGCAAACTTCTCTTTTTAGTGACCTAGTTCCTGCATTCTCCCAACAAAGCACTTTGGAGGGAGAATGCAATGAATGGGCTGATTGTAGAGGGCATTCCCTTATTTCTGCAAAGTGAGTATCTCTAAGAAGCTCTAGCCCTCCCCAGAATTATGAACAGCGGTTTCCTTCATATAAACAAAGGAAATCTCACTGCTGTTTATGTCTTTCAAGTGTGTATATCTCTGCCTGCTGCAAGGAAAGTTGAGTGGGTCAAGTCCTTTCACTCATCCTCTTCTGTCCTGGGATTACTAATTAAACACTGGTCACCTAGGTCACAGAACAGATTCCATCCTGCTACATCACGCAACAAGACCAATTTTGTTTTTTGTTTTTTTTTTGGTACATACTACACCGTTATTTACTTTCTATTATTTTTCTCCATGTTACCTGCCAATCATCAGACCCCCATGACTGAGCAGCCCATTTGTTCCCCTGTGACATGAAAGCCTATCTTTGGAGGCCATCATCCAGACAGCCATTGGAGTTTTGCTGTTATGGCAATATCTCTTCGCCTGGTAACAGACATGAGTGTTGTCATATGTGATGGAGTGTCATGACTTCTTTTCTTGATGTGCACATTTTCACACAGGCTAACACAAGAGCATGGCTTGGCTGACCAAAATGCACATCTCATGTACATATGATGTATGCTATATATTTCTTATTCAGTAGGTGCTTCCACAGGAGTGGTTCTCTCTTCTCCCAGGCTGGGCAAACTGGCATAAGCCTATCACACCCACCCTCCATCACCCAGCACCACCAGGGCTCAAGCCATTAATTTATCCTGGGGTGTCATGGTCATACCCAGGTCTTTATCTTTTTATAGCACAGAATTGGGCTACATTGTCATTGGTTGTACATGAGAAGTATTAGACAGTAGACCACACTGTCATGTAAGATGCCAGTACAATGTATTGTGTACAATACTTATATAACATAAAAAGCAGCATTATATTTTCATTTTTTGAAAGTGACAACATTCCATTTGAATAAAAAAGTTAACTTTGCTTAATTATATATTTCTATGTTTTCAGTATGGTGCAAACTATGGACATGCA
The DNA here is from genome assembly GCF_019279795.1 of Protopterus annectens. NCBI lineage: Eukaryota > Metazoa > Chordata > Ceratodontiformes > Protopteridae > Protopterus > Protopterus annectens. The sequence goes on along the minus strand of NC_056734.1, from coordinate 235,392,138 downwards.
TTTGGGAAAAATAGTATGCTGCCTTGTCAAATAATGTTCTCAAGCAGATGTCAACCTTCCCATCTGTCTCTTTGCATATAAACATCCAATTTAATGATAGGTTTGCTTTATTTGGATATTGAATACATTTACTATTTATATGTTTCCATTTATTTAACATACTATTAGGATATTCAGTAAACATTTTCTAAGATAATTTTAAATACAGAATAATCATTATCTTTAAACCAGCCATTCTGTTAGTCATACAAGAAGTTCCTTGTAATCTTGTATAATTATTTTCATGTATTCATGTACAAAATCATTATTTTCCAGTTAGGATATTTCAGTGTCCAGTCCTATACATATGCCTAAGCATTAACTTTGTTTATTGCTCGGTTTATTTCCATATTGAAGGTAACTTAATATCAGGAATGATGTTAAATGATGGAATTTTGATTGCACCCACTTTATCTATATAACATTTTTGAAAAATCAAATGATAGTAATTAATAATGGAAAATAAACCTTAGGGGTTGTGAAAAAAAATATATAACTGACTTATACTTGTATGGATTCATATGCCTTAGCCTAATACTTTTGGAAGATATCTCTCCTTTGGGGGAGGGGGAGAAGTTTGCACTGAACCTGTCAGCCAGCATGTTGGCAATGTCTGTAGGATCAGTAATCTTCACATCATTTTGAACTAGTTCTGAGCATATCTGGGAGTTTCCTCCTAGGTTTCTAACATAGCTAAAGAAGGCCTTATGATTGTCTTTTTGAGTCTTTAGCTATTTTTCTCTCGAAATTTGCTTTGGATGATTTTATGAGAGCTCTTAGTTTTTTACTTATAGTGATCAAGGGTGTCTTACCTTTTAAGGATTTTGCTCTATCTTGTAGTAGCTTCCTCCTTTTGTTGTAGAGTTTGTTTATGGCTGGGGTCCACCAGACTGGACGCTTGCCTTTGGTACAAAGAGTCTTTGTTTTGCTCAGGATTGCCTTATCCATGCAGTCCTGCAGGTGCTGGTAGAAGGCATTTTTAAGTGATTCAGCGGCTTGAGTATTGTTTTCCACCGGCTCGGGGGCCTTAAAGGAGACCACACTAGTCTTTAGAAGTGTGAAGTCGGCTTTTGAGAAGTTCTTTACTGTGGTCTTTTTTATTTCAGGTGGGGGTGGGATGAGGACCTCCAGCGAGATTAGTTTGTGATCTGATCTCACCAGTGAGGGGTATACTTCCGGTGTTGAACATTGTGCTCCCATGTTTGTGATGATGAGATCAAGTATGTTATCTCCTCTTGTGGGGATGGTGACTAGTTGTTCCATGGCATTTGAGTTTATGAATTCCAGGAACTTTTGGGCTAGGTGTTTGGGCTTGAGTAGTGTTCCCAGTCTATATTAGGTAATTGAAGTCACCTAGTATGATGGTGTTTGGTGATACATTTATCCTCTAGTGTTTTCAGGAAGGCCATGTGAGGTTCCTGAGTTTGTGAGGGTGGCCTATAACATGCTACAATTTGCAGAGCAGTCTTGCCTATGGTTAATTGCACCTGGATGGTCTCCGATGCATCGGCATTGCCACCAGTCTTGAGGTGTGGGTGTCCTTGATGAATATGGATACCCCTCCTTTCTTGGTATTGTCCGGATTTTGGGGCGGAACGCATGATATGAGGTAAAACCTGATAGCGCTTGGGGTGCTCTCAGGAGCCTTGAACCAGGTTTCTGTCACAACACAGACATCGATGTTCTCCATACTGAGAAGGGCCTCGAAAGCGTGCATTTTGAGATTTAGACTTCTGGCATTGAGCAGCATTACCCTTAGTTTTTTTTCCTTTTGTGTTCTAGGGTGGTAGGTTTAGAATTTGAGCCTCACCTAAAAAGGCACTATGGGGTGGCAAGAGCCTTTGCCAATATCCGAATCCCAGGGGTGACAGGTGCAAGCTGCCCTTGCTAAGCAGCATGGCTTGTCCAGCATGTCATCCCAGGCAGACAGATACTGGATCCCCTTTGAATGACACCAGTGTTTAAGCCAATTGTTAAAGCTGATCATCTTATCTCTGTATTGTGGCATCATTCTTGGTGAAGGTAGGATACTGCTCAAGGTCAGGGTCATACCTGCCTGGGCTACATAATCAGAGAGCTCCTCAATGTCTCTTTTCATGTAGTCCGTTGAGGTACGCCTCAGGTCGTTTACACCAGCGTGACAATGACTGAGTCATATTTGTACCTGCTGTTGAGAGACCTGAGTGCTTGCTATGTGGCGGATTCTAGCGCCCGACAGACAGCTTACTGTGACCTTCTCCTTACTCAGTCTGGTGAGCGGACGCCAGTGTGTCTGACTATGGAGTCACCAATGACTAGTGTGTCTGGCATTGTGTTTGGCCTTAAGGGCTGTGACTGTTTGACACTCTGACTGTGAGGTCTATGTGCTGCAGGTGTTGTGTTCTGAGGTGGTGGTTGTTTGGGTGTCTGCTTTGGTGGCCTCTGCTGTTTTGGTAGATTTTTGATCAGAGCCTCCGAGTATGTCTTTGTGTGTTTATGTGTATGATTTGAGGTTGTAATGGTACTAAGTGAGACTGGGTCTATAGTGTGTGTGGTAACCTTCTCCTCCTGACTGGTCTTGCCAGTCCTATGTTGAGAGAGCTCAGCCTCCAGTTTGGCCGTATAGTTGCATCTCTCGCATGTATTTGTGTTTTGTGGGAGGAGGAGAGGGTTGTCTGTGTACATGAGGCAATTGTAACATTGCCTCAATATTCCCAGGTTCACCAGCTGAGCAGGAGAGGACACTAGCAACTGATCCCTCGACATGCTAGAAGGATAGACAAAAACTTTAAAAAAAGATTCCGGGGGACGTGGGTATGTTATGTATGTATTTATGTTATGTATTTATTTATGTATTTATTTATTTAATTGTATTTATTTATTTAATTGTCTTTGTTTACCAAGAAAGTCAGACTGGGTAATACCCATTTTCAGCAGAGGCCCAGGGAGAACAGCTCCATTTGCTTACATTGCATTATATTAAGTTCCAGTTAAACACAGAGTTGCATTTCTATATAGAATTATTTACATTTGCTGTGACTTTTTTCCAATATAAGAAGCAATGTAAGATAATTATGTGGTACACTATATAAATATTTTTTGTATCAATTATCAGTACCAGAAACACTACTGGCTTATCAGTACCAAAAATAAAGAATTTTAAGTTTATTTGCATACCTTTACATATATATTTGTTTATAACAATGTGTGACGTGATAAATTATGACATTTCGCATATTAAAAACATATTACTGTTTCATAATAAATTTGTAACCCACACAGTCTAGTTCTAATTCTACATATTTCTCTTTTCTTTACTTGCTATTTATTCTATGTATTTTTTTTTTTCTATCCCTTTATTTTTATTTTACATTGTCCAATAGCTGGAACCAATGTTTACTTTCTCAATTACTTCATACTTTTTAAACTACATGTAGTAAAGTGATAAACTTGTTGTACAGTCACTTGTAATGCTAAGTTGATCAATATGTAAATTTAAAGTCATTCAATTATCCATATTTATTACTTTGGGCTTATTATATTTAACTGCTTTCCAAGCATGAAAAAAAAGATTGGGTCCAATGGTTCAACAGATTGGGTCCAATGGTTCCTTGATAGTGTAGCTGATTTAAATACAAAGTTAGAAGTCAAGCAGTCATCTTCTGAGGATGACAATATTACCTTTGTTAGTCCTGCCAACCAGTTTCTAAATTTTTATAAAAAATAGACAAAGCCTTTGTGGTTCTATATAAGATAAATGTATATAAAAATCCAGCTTTAAATGACATTTGAGATACTTTTATAAAGTATTATAAATCATCTAATGATTAACATAATTCTTTTAGAATGTTAATATCTTTATTGTTCCATTCAGTGTTACTTTTCATCACTTTGCTCTGCTGTCTGTTAATAACCAGCACCATTCTGTCCAATCAGCCTGTTCAGTCCTGATCACTATGATGAGGATTGTCTGAGAGGAGTCATCATTTGGGCAGCCATTTGGTGGGTGGAGCAAGCTTCTCTTTTTAGTGACCTAGTTCCTGCATTCTCCCAACAAAGCACTTTGGAGGGAGAATGCAATGAATGGGCTGATTGTAGAGGGCATTCCCTTATTTCTGCAAAGTGAGTATCTCTAAGAAGCTCTATCCCTCCCCCAGAATTATGAACAGCGGTTTCCTTCATATAAACAAAGGAAATCTCACTGCTGTTTATGTCTTCAAGTGTGTATATCTCTGCCTGCTGCAAGGAAAGTTGAGTGGGTCAAGTCCTTTCACTCATCCTCTTCTGTCCTGGGATTACTAATTAAACACTGGTCACCTAGGTCACAGAACAGATTCCATCCTGCTACATCACACAACAAGACCAATTTTGTTTTTTGTTTTTTTTTGGTACATACTACACCGTTATTTACTTTCTATTATTTTTCTCCATGTTACCTGCCAAATCATCAGACCCCCATGACTGAGCAGCCCATTTGTTCCCCTGTGACATGAAAGCCTATCTTTGGAGGCCATCATCCAGACAGCCATTGGAGTTTTGCTGTTATGGCAATATCTCTTCGCCTGGTAACAGACATGAGTGTTGTCATATGTGATGGAGTGTCATGACTTCTTTTCTTAATGTGCGCATTTTCACACAGGCTAACACAAGAGCATGGCTTGGCTGACCAAAATGCACATCTCATGTACATATGATGTATGCTATATATTTCTTATTCAGTAGGTGCTTCCACAGGAGTGGTTCTCTCTTCTCCCAGGCTGGGCAAACTGGCATAAGCCTATCACACCCACCCTCCATCACCCAGCACCACCAGGGCTCAAGCCATTAATTTATCCTGGGGTGTCGTGGTCATACCCAGGTCTTTATCTTTTTACAGCACAGAATTGGGCTACATTGTCACTGGTTGCACATGAGAAGTATTAGACAGTAGACCACACTGTCATGTAAGATGCCAGTACAATGTATTGTGTACAATACTTATATAACATAAAAAGCAGCATTATATTTTCATTTTTTGAAGGTGACAACATTCCATTTGAATAAAAAAGTTAACTTTGCTTAATTATATATTTCTATGTTTTCAGTATGGTGCAAACTATGGACATGTATTTGGGAAAAATAATATGCTGCCTTGTCAAATAATGTTCTCAGGCAGATGTCAACCTTCCCATCTGTCTCTTTGCATATAAACATCCAATTTAATGATAGGTTTGCTTTATTTGGATATTGAATACATTTACTATTTATATGTTTCCATTTATTTAACATACTATTAGGATATTCAGTAAACATTTTCTAAGATAATTTTAAATACAGAATAATCATTATCTTTAAACCAGCCATTCCGTTAGTCATACAAGAAGTTCCTTGTAATCTTGTATAATTATTTTCATGTATTCATGTACAAAATCATTATTTTCCAATTAGGATATTTCAGTGTCCAGTCCTATACATATGCCTAAGCATTAACTTTGTTTATTGCTCTGTTTATTTCCATACTGAAGGTAACTTAATATCAGGAAGGATGTTAAATGATGGAATTTTGATTGCACCCACTTTATCTATATAGCATTTTTGAAAAATCAAATGATAGTAATTAATAATGGAAAATAAACCTTAGGGGTTGTGAAAAAAATATATAACTGACTTATACTTGTATGGATTCATATGCCTTAGCCTAATACCCTACTGTGCTGAAGGACCAATGCACAAAAGCAAACATTAAAAGTAACACATTACATATTGATAAATACCTTTATGTAAATCTAGATCATTATAAAAGCATCTAAAGTTGTTATACATGTTCTTAAATTACTGTTTCTCAAGTAAAGGAATGAAATTAGAATTCTAACATTTGCAGTGGCTGAATTTGCTTTAACTTTTTGCTAGAGATATTTGTGATATTTTTACCATTATTTGTATTCATTCCCTAATTGTACAGTTTTGTTTGTTTTAATGTGTGCTTTATGTAAAATATCTTAATAAAACTGAAAAAATTAAGTTTAAAGTTCTACACAGAATATAAATATAGCCATTGCACTCAAATGAAGGTTTCATCTGATTCCAAAATGAACTGAAAATATTTTTGTTCATCTTCATGAAATCCTTTACTGATATATCTATTGAACTGCAGTCCTTTGTCTTTAATAAACGGCAGATCTTTATCAGTCAGCCAAGTAAAATGTTTTATTACTTACTTATTTGTTTTATTATATACATGGTCATGAATATATGATGATTTAACAAATAATTCTTCCATATGATGCTGACAGCAGTAGGCCTTTAAATGTTTTAATGAAAATAGATGCATCAGAATATTTTCATTAAAATGTATTCTTGAAGAGAAAAATATAAATGGCTTATGTATATCAACATTAGTTTAAGTAATATTTGATGCAAATGTGTGGATAAACTTATTATTTTTAAGATATGGCCTGAACTCATCCATAATCATAATAGGAATACCTTTTATGGTTCTATATATTCTGCCATCATCAGTAACTTTAAATTCCTTAAATAATTAAGTATGATATCCTTGCAATATATCTAAATCAAATATAGTCTGTTATTTCTGTAAGGTATTATTATCCCTTAATTGCAATAACCAATTTCTAATATCATCTTGTCTAGTTTATTTATTTATTTTTTCATTCATTCCATTTGTTTACTGAGCTAGTCTGACTGAGTAAATGCCCACTTCTAGGGAAGGCCCAGGGAGAAAAGCTTCAGTTTACCCACCAGATTAAACACCACATTTAGTCCACAAACAGCATGTTAATGTTTTGGAGTTATGATACAAAATAATATTTTCATAAGACTACAAAGACAAGAATTTAATTGGTAAAGAAAGACTAGAGATGAGAGTAGGAATAAATAGCCAGGAGAATGATAAGAAATTAGTATTTTGTAATGTATGGAAAGGGCAATGCTAGTTTGTGGCTAAGTAGTTTTAATTTAAAAAGTGAGTGGGGTTAGTTTTGCTTTTCAGGTTTGAAAGCATTGACTCCTGAAGTTTGGATACTTGAACAGAATATATTGAACCTCCATGATAGCAGAATTTAAACACTAGTACAATATTGATTTTTTTTTATGGTATTAGGTCTTTGGTTGGTATGCAATTCTGAACAGCAGCAGACACTGTAGAGCTTTTACTTGTCTTAAATGGTATATTGTGTGTAATATATAGCTGATCAAGAGTCAAAAGGCTGTTCAGCTCTAGTCATCTATTTTTTGAAAAGCTTAACAGTGGTGTGTTTTTTTTTTCTATTTGATGCAAATTTAGCAATTTTTTAAGATTGTTCTAGGTTTCATGGATGAGTTTTAACAATATTGGTTAGAATATATAAGTATAATAAGGCAGGCAGTATCAATATCTCAGCTGTATTTAGCTAGCTATTTCAGAAAGCTAGAGTTTAGATCTGTGTATACCTGTTTTTTTGTGAGTTTTTGAAGTGAGTGACATAGTGTGTTTGTCAAATGTTTTAGTTTAGAATCTTTGAGTCAAAGTTTTTAGTTTAGAATCTTTGATAACTCTAAGGAGATTCCTGCAGTCTTCATTTACACTATTGCTTTGTATAAGTATAGAAGTGACATCGGATATATGTAGAATTAACTTTGTTTTATTGGCATTTAAGAGGAGCTGTGAAGCACTAAGCCACTTTTTCAAATGGTGAAAGTGCTGCTGATTGCTATTTTGAAGTTGATTAAGGGAGTTGGCAGTACAGATGAAAGTAGAGTTAGCATCATAGTGAGCCATCATTAACAGATATATTGAAAAGGATGGGTAGAAGTACAGAATTCTCTGGAATGCTCAAGGTTATGAGTTGAAAGTCAAAAAATATATGAGACCATTTAACTGCTTATGATTATTTATAGAGATAGCTCTGGAACCATTTTAAGGCAATGGTAACGAGATCCATTTTGACTAGTTTGTGGTGAAGGAAAGGGTCAGATACTTGATAGTTTTGGAATTGCCTGTCCCTGCTGTAAATCTGATTTTGGTCACTGCTCCCAATTCAATCTCATTTGATCACTCAACGTAGTGCAGTGAGATCATTTAAGCAGGACTCCCTCCTTGCTTCTTTGACTTTAAACACTCCTCCCTGTCTTAAGTAGAGAGCATTTGGTAAGACTAATCCCCTTAGTTCCCTAAAATTGAACTGTCTTCTGTTTCCTCCCTCTCTACTAAAAAAAAAAAAAATTACACTTTATTCAGCTGCTTTTACTGTAATTGTGTTCTTCATACTTTATATACTTTATTACCTTTATTTTTGCTATGTGCTTTTAAGTGTTCAAGTGCTTTTATCCTGCTGCATTTATTACTGCTGGTTAGTAGCCTAATTAAATGTATCTGTTATTCTAAGCATTTTAGCTTTGGTCTTAGCACTAGTGCTTCAGGCCAGTTACTTTTCATTTATGTAGGTTCTTGTGTTCTACACTTTTGTAGACAAACCCTTATCAAAACCCTGTCTCCATAAGTCTGCCCAGGCATTCAGAACACTATGTCTGGACAACTCCCATCACTTTCTCCTCTCAACCTGGTCGACATGGGCATACTGAGACAGTGTAGCAACTGCCTCATGTTACTGACAACCCTCTTTTTCTAGCACATAGTTCTTCCACCTGCGAGAAATGCATGTACATCAGTAATCTGGAGTCCATGCTCTCTCACGCAACAGTCAGTAATCCTGACAAAGAGGAGATTGCCAGCAAAAACACCACACCACTCACATCACATAGCCAAGCACAACACACACACACACACACACACACACACACACACACACACACACACACACACACACACACACACACACACACACACACACACACACACACACACACACACACACACACACACACACACACACACACACACACACACACACACACACCCCTATGCAACTTACCTAAACAGCAGAGACCTCCAAAACACACTCACAAAAATTCCACACTCAACAACAAACACATCACATAAAGCAGACAACACACTAGTGTCACACAAACACAGCCCAAAAGCAAAATAATAAACCATTGCAGTCCAGAAGACATAACAATAAACCAAACACACTAGTCTTTGGTGACTCAGGTGTGAGACACACAGATATCCCCCTTACCAAGCTCAACAAGGAGAAGATCATGGTCAGTTGTCTTTCAGGTGCCAGAATCCACCACATCACGCACACACTTAAGTCTCTGCACAACAAGTACAAGTAGGATTTTGTCATTGTCATGTTGGTGTGAATGATTTGAGATGTAACTATATGAATAGAGATGTAACTGAACTTTCAGAGTATGTGTCCCAGGCAGGTATGACCCTAGCCCTAAGCAGCATCCTACCTTCACTAAGAATGATACCACAATACCAACAAAAAATAATTGACTTCAACAATTGGTTTAGTTTCTGGTGTCATTCCAAGGGGATCCAGTATCTGTCTGCCTGGGATGACATGGTCAACAGGCCTCGATGCTTTGACAAAGATGGTCTTCACCTGTCACCACTGGGTTTCTGAATCCTGGCCAAGGCACTCGCCTCCCCCATTGTGCCTTTTTTAGGCAATGTCCCAAAGACAAACCTTCCAACATAAAAAGATCTGTCAAAAAGCAAATTGAAGGCCATGCTGCTCAATGCTAAAAGCCTTAACCTGAAAATGGACTCACTGGAGGCCCTCCTTGCACTGGAAGATGCTGATATCTCTGCAGTCACAGAAACTTGGTTCAGGGCTGCAGAGAGCACCCCTGCCTTACCAAGCTATACCTCATTCCTCACATTTTGACCCCAAAATAAGGTCATGAAGACTAAGGGTGGTGGAGTCTCCAACTTCAATAAAGACAGGCACACCTCCAGACTGGTTTGTCAGCATAACACACTGGAACTACTCCAGGAACAAATGACAGTTGGCAAGACACCCATCAAAGTTATAGCTAGCTGTATACTCCCCTCCATGACTCAGGACACCCATTCCTCTTACCTGGATCTACTTAACTCCATCAAGGTACCTCCTAACACCCTGATTCTTGGTGACTTCTAACTACCCCACCATAGACTGTGTGAACTATTCTTGCACTAATGCACTCTCTCAACAATGCCTCAACTTCATCAATTCTAATGCACTAGACAAGCTTGTCTCATCCCCCACAAGGGGAGATAACATTCTGGACTTGATTCTCACCAACATGGGTGACTGCTGCACCACTCCCATAGTATGTTCTTCCCTGGTGAAATCAGATCATCGGACTGTCTCATTCAAAGTTTCAATCCCACCCAACCCCCCCAGCCGTAATCAAGCGAAAAAACTTCTCAAAAGCTGACTACAGCCTACTAAGAGAGGGTATCTGTGGCTTCACACCATCGCTCCCCTCAGAGGATGCAGACAACTATGCTGAACAGTACACCAGTGCAGTATGCAAGCACCTGTACAACTGCATGGACTCAGCCATACCCAGTAGAACTAAAACCCGCTCCTCAAGACCTGTTTGGTGGACATCCTCAATCAACAGGCTTTACAACAAAAGGAAGAAACTGTTGTCCAAGGGTGAAAGGGAACAGATTCCAAATTGGAAAATCTCCCTCTTTAGCCTCAAAAAGCAAATTAGATCACTAGTGAAAACCTCCAAGGCCAATTATGAATTGAAACTAGCCTCCATAACAAAGGGAAACCATAAAGTCTTTTCAGTTATGTCAGTAACCTCCATGGCAAAGCCTAGGATTGTTCTGAATTAGTACTTAACAGTATCACTTACACTGATCCAGTTGACTTAGCCAATCTGCTAGCAGATAGGTTCAGTGCAAACTTCACCCCCCTGTTCCCCCCAAAGGCCCTTTCAACATCCCTGATACTTGTCCTGCATCTCACATCTCCGTAGATCAAGTGTTGCAGGTCCTATGCAAGGCAAAGAACACAGCTTCTGATTCCAAGATGGTCGCTGATAACTAGACATGCACTAGCTGATGTGATCTGATAATCTACAAAAGAAATTTCCATCCCAGCCACATCATCAAACACTTTAAACGCTGAATCTGGACATAAATACAAGATAAATCTATAGTTTTTATTCCAAAGCTGAAAAGTAAAGAAATTTCTGTTTACCTTCTGCATCAGCACCAAGACCAAAGACAGCAACCGCATGGCCAAGCCCCACTTGAAATAACTGTGGCCTGAAAAGAAAGAACCAAAGGAAAAAAAAAAGAACTACAATAAACAAAAATGTCCAATACACAAGATCTAAGTAAAGAACAAATGGAGATACAAACTATTAAAACAAAACTAGCTATAACTGCATCTCCAGAAAAAGATACTGTAAGCAAGAGACAAAAAACTGCCAAAGTCCAGCAACAACGTACTAAACTATCTTTAAGATCCAAAAATTAAACTACATACTCAGTAGATGACATTAAAACTGCCCTGCAACCACTACAAAATGACATCTGAGCTTTTTCAGAAAAACTAAACACTGTTGGACGTTGATCAAACTGCAGTGAGACTAAGCATTAATGAAGCCAAAATGGCAGAAAACTCAACAGACATTAAAGCTTTAAAATCCAAAAAAATAAAAGAGAATGAGCAAACATTAAATGAACTACAGCTAAAAATAATTGATCTTGAAGCACGAAGCCGCAGAAACAACATAATCATTAGAGGGGTACCTGAAACGTTTGACCAAACTCAACTTAATATAATAAAAGAGATCATGGAAACAACAGTAGACAATAAAAGTATAGCTAAAGAAATGATTACTGAGTGTGCACATAGATCACTCAGAAAAACCCAAGATGAAACTGTACCCAGACAAATATACGTTAAAATACTGAATGCTGCAGACACCTCCACGATCCTAATGGATGCTAAACAGACAAGAAACATAACTTGGAGGGGACATAAAATACATATCTCACAAGATCTTCCTCTTCCGATAAAGCAAGAATGTCAAGCTCTTTCACCTTTTTGCTCATACCTGATAAACAAGAAAATACGCTTCCAAATGCGATACTCTGCAAAACTTCTCTTCAGTTACAAAGACCAGAAATACCACATACAGATCATTACTGAAGCTAAAACTGTCTTTAAGAAAGCATTCAACAAACTGCCTGAAGTGAGATAATCAAGGCAGAATGAAAACTCTAATGCTACAGAAACATTCTCCAGCTTAAAAACAATCTTTAATAAATAAAGCTCCTGTCAATGAGCAATTACTCCCACGAAAAGCTCCAATGATTCATGCACAGTACCTCTAATAAGTCTAAAACTGCAAGTATGGGTGACAAAAGTTTCAGCACAAAATCAACCAAGCCCTTTATAAAGAAACCTCTTCCTAAAAACAAGATCTCCTAAAATGTCTCTGCAGCAGCGAGCCCATTTAGAATCAAGTTTTGAAGCACTAGAAATTGCATTTGCGGAATATAAAGATTGGAACATGAAAATAAACCTAGATATTAAAACAAAAATGCCTCTACAATAAATCTTCCATCAATTTTTACATTAAAGAGTGGTTGGTAACTTCTGTTTCGATGTTTGGAAGCCAGGAAGCATAATTTCGCCTAACCTCATTAAAGGTTGAAGGTTAAAGACAACTCTTCCACTGCTTTTGACCCTCAAAGCATTACCGGGATGTCACGAAAGTGATTCCATCAATAAGAACAGTTTTCCGAGTTCGGATCAAGGAAGCCTCCACCAAGATTAGTAAAAATCTTCAAGAAAAGAAGGGAAACAATCGAACAATCATATGCAAACAAGTAAGATAAAACAATAAAGGGTGAAATGGCAAAAAAGATACTGTTGAATTCTGAAATCAACCTAACTATGTAAAGTTATGATACAAATAACTCACCCAGACTGTACCTATGGTTTGTACTTGTTCAATTAAAAGAAACCTCTACCTAACTCGTCTTGTATGTTATCTACTTAAAAAAATAACTATCCTAAGAAACAAACATTGACTGTTGCACTTTATGGACTCTATCTGCCATTTGTTACAGAAAAAAAGAATAATCATCAGGTGGATCATAAGTTAAAACATAGGTTACAGAACTGTGATTTATACCATAAGTACAAAACTTTTAAGAAGTTAATTTAACTTGTTTTGCTAGAAAAAAGATAATGTTAAACCATTTTAAGACAACAAGAACCTTTCAATGGGTATAATTTGCTGTTATTCCTGACAGAAGGCTGGAATATATCAGTCGTCTACAGCAAATGACACTAAACCCCCTTAATGGCTTATAAACATACTATGGATGTCCAACAGCTGCAGGCAGAATACTTTAAACGTAAAACAGTTTATCGTAAAAACTCCACGTGTTTTTCGTCACCCTCGTAGAGTAACTTCTTCAGAAATACAAACAAATTTCAAAGTAGCAACTTAAAAATCGGCAACTAATGTCATGTGATATCGTGAACCTATCAGCTCTACTTAGCATTAAACGCGTACACCAGTGAATGAATAGAAATGTCAACTAAAACCTCAAATAAAAAATACTATATTTTACAAATACTTTTAAAAGTAATTTAAACAGAATAATGACTAAGAGTGTCGACTAAAAAACAGTAATACACTTGATAAAACTATACATTCAAATGTACTTGTCAAACAAGTTCTCAGGTTAAAAATCAGACAGGTGCTGCACATAATAACCATATAAATGCATGCTACAAGCATTATGAGAATTTATCCAAAATAAGAATACTAATAAAATATTTTTAAAATATTTTTGTCATCTCATAAGACTTTTTAATTTTAATAAGCAAGAGATATTGCAATTTTCGTTCAGACCTGGATCTGCAAATAAACTGTTTTACGTTTAAAGTATTCTGCCTGCAGCTGTTGGACATCCTTTTTTACCTGCTTGTCTTTAGCTGTTTAGCCTTTTTGGTTTGTTATAAACATACTATGTTAAAGGGACAAACTCTGTGAAACCCTATTTAGGTCCATAACATAATGCAACTCTAAAGAATGCTCACACCTATTGATTAACAGCCACATATTCACAACTACACACTTCTAAGGGAATAACTTAGAATGGGAGTGATGTTTGTATGTCAGAAATCTCTAGCATGACTTGAAATAGTAGGATTGTTTTAGTAACTATCTCCCTACACCTGAATTATCTCTTCTCATATAGATGTTATACACACAACAAACTTAATACTCAAGATACGAACACACCAGAAAAGGGAGATAAGGGGATGGGCACTACGGTAAGAGATGTAGAGTTGGATGCCACCTTAAACAAACTGACCTTACCAACAACTCTCACTTTAACTTTTACCATTATATAAATGCACATAAATTTAGTGATACTTTAAGGATACGCATACTCAAACTACACCCAACACAAGGAACATATGTTTAGAACTGACTCATGGAATGTGAATGGTCTACGTGAAAAAGGAAAGCTTAACTTAGTCTTACACTTACTGTACCAAAGCAAATCTAATATTATATTCTTACAGGAAACCCACCTGAACAACGACCAATGGATTAAAGTAAGTTGAAGGAACTGGATTAAACTGATTATTTCAGCAGGGGATAGTTCTGGCTCAAAAGGCACAGCCATAATAATTAAATAATCATTCCCGGGAGTTATAACCAGTATTAAGTATGACATAAATGGTAGATGGTGCCTTTTCACTAGCTCATACTCACAACAAAAAAATAATATTCTCTTTTTGAATGTCTACAGTTCCTGCTCTAATCAGCAACTTTTTATCTATGAAATTTGTAATTTACTTATAAACGTTCGGGGATTGGAATTGTCTAACTCACCCCCTAAGAGATAGCTGTAACAAAAATAAAAAAAAACAACCGGTTCAAATCACCTCAGCCTTAAACAACCCTTCACAAAACTTTAATCTTATTGACCCCTACTTAACCGTGGACCATGACAGATCAGTTAACAAATGCACTTTTTATTCAGCATCACACAAAGTCTGGTCTGGAATAGACTTTTTCCTAGTCTCCTCCACTTTTTCCAAACAAATCCAAAACTATGAGTTAACACAAGAATAATTTTAGACCATTCTACAATCACACTAACAATTAACTCAAATTACCAAAACTCTCCATATTGTCATTCTAATAACTGGTATCTGAATAATAATCTTCTAAACCAAAAGGAGGTGGTGGAGGAGATTGGGAACGTAATAACTCAACTAGAACAAGAAATATCTCACACCCAAATCCCATTAGATGTACAATCGGCTGCCACTAAGACTGAAATAATGGGTATCCTTATCCAGAAAGCATCCCTATACAAAAAAAGAAAAGAAGAACAAAAATAAACTCGCTCACTTGTAACTCAATACAACAACATTGAGCAACAACTCCAATCCCAATACTCACAAGAACTAGAGAGGAAACTATATGAAATTAAAAAAAACTTTATTCATTACAACTACAAGAACAATCCCTAAGTGAATTAAAACACCTTTATAAGTACTCAGAATGGGCCCAGACCCCTTCCAAAGCTCTAGCCAACATGATAAATATAAAGAGAAACCTTCAAAATATACCAGAAATATTTTATAAGGAGAAAAGTATGTACAACAACTCAGACATAATCAACTCCTTCTGGGATATTTACAATAAGATATATAACCCCACAAAACAACACCATTTATCTAACATACAAGATAATTTCTTAAATAATTTACAATTTCCCCGTCTAGACGATGAGCACTTTAACTTACTGGCAAGTCCCCTATCAGCGAACAAAATTAAAATAGCAATTAAAAAATTTAAGTTAAATAAATCTCCAGGACCAGATGGATTCACCGCAATGTTCTATAAAATATCCAGCCACGTACTAACACCAGTCTTATTACAATTATATAACTACATCATAAAACACAACATCTCTGACAAATACTTAAACAACTCTTAAGACAATCCTGATACTAAAACCTAATTCTGACAAATTCAACCCCCTCAACTACAGACCCATAGCCCTCATTAACCTTGACATAAAAATCTTGACTTTAATTTTAGCAAATAGATTACAAAGAACCCTTGACAAAATCATCTCCCCTGAACAGTTTGGATTTATGAAATGGAGACAATTATGTGATAATACTCTTACTTTAGATTCCATAACTCTCTTAACGAAAGACAAACACCCAAGATACATCCTTACAATTGATGCCTCTAAAGCATTTGAGAATGTAGACCGAGACTTTCTATTCCTAACTATGTCACATTTTAATTTTCCTCAATCCTTTATAATGACCATTAAAATGCTTTATAGTAATGACACTACCACATTATTCATAAATAGAATACACTCCCAACCCATAAAGATAACAGATGGAACCTGGCAAGGGTGTTCCCTGTCACCATTCTTGTTTAACTTATATTTAGAGTCACTATTCCTCCACATTACTCAAAAAAACTTATCACCACACCCCCATTATCTATAACACAATTGTGAAATATTTGGCTTTTGCTGATGATGTAAATATCTATTTTGAGCTCCCCAACACGGATCTGCATAAAATACTAACCTCAATTAAACACTTCTCCAAAATAGCAAACTTCAAAATGAACCCCCAAAAATCTTCTATCTTTCCTCTAAATCCATATAACCATAAAGTAACCTACTTCTCCTCAGCTGGCATACCTTTCAACCATACTTTAAAATACCTTGGCATTAATTTTTCTCATACCTACAAGGAACTGCTTAAAACTGATCTTTATAAAACATGGGAAAAAAATCAAACAAGATCTTTCAAGATGGGAAAACATTAATCTATCCCTTCTGTCCAAAGGGGCCATCATCAAAATGAACATCCTTCCTAAAATTATATTCCAATTAAACTCTATCGGTTTAAAAATCTCAAAAAAAATATTCACAGCAATGGAAAAAGCTCTCTCTAAATTCCTATGGTACCCTAAAACAACAAGAATATGTTACCAAAAACTCACACTTTCAAAAGACAAAGGTGGTTTGGTTCTTCCAGATTTTAATATGTATTATCACATAATAAAAGCAAACTGATTAATTCAGATATCAGAATATGATGGTACCAAAGACATATGGTCCCCCACCTGGGTTAAAATATGGCACAACCAACTATAGTCTTTAAACATAACCCCCAAACCTATTCCCTTCCTCAATTACAGCCACAAACTCTTCAACAAGATACACCCAGTAATTAAAAACAGAACAATAGCCTTCCAGTCTTTATTTGGATCAACAAGATAAACCCAGTAATTAAAAACAGAATAATAGCCTTCCAGTCTTTATTTGGATCAATCTACAAAATACACTAGCTATGCTCGAACCTGAACATAAAACTCAATAATAAAATGATTATCCTTAAATCATTCCCACTAATCAAAGATATATCTGTATGGCATATCTTACAATACAATGAATTTTCATTTGAAAACTTAAGATCCCAACTAAAAGTGCCACATAGTTACGACTATATACTTAGATTATATCATTAATTAGAATGAAATATCCCAATTATAGAACTGATATACAAAAAATAGAAACAACCCAAAGTATAATCAAATCATTATCTGCAAGAAAGAAAACAATCTCACAATCCTACAAATTAATAAGTGGAATCAAACGCCAATCTTTGCTATTGCACTCAAAATGTTGGGTTGAGAATAACAAAAACATCACAACAGAACAAAAACAGGAAGCCATAATGAATACTCTAAAGCTAACCCCCTTTAAAAACTTAATATACACACAGATGATGATTAACAACGCCTATTGCACTCCAGCTGTCCTTAAAAAAATTGGCTACAAAAAAGATTCAGTCTCTCCTTTCTGCTCACAAGCAAATGTTGACATTCTCCATCTATTCTGGAGTTGCAAAAATATTTTTAAGCTATGGTGCTCTTTAAGAGCGCAACTTGAAAAAATAGGATATGAAAAAAACACCTTTTCCTGGGAAACTACTATTCTACACATAATCCCAAGTTCAATCAAAGGAATCTGTAAACATTTTAATTACAATGTGTGCTTTACTCAAATTCTACATAACTAAAAACTGGGTAAACAACACAATTGCATGGGAAAACTTTAAAAGTGTGGCAGTCATATCACCTTGCACAAACTTGCTACTAAAAGCATGAAGAAAAGAGCTTACTTTCAGCTATATTGAAACTCCCTACTAGACGCAGTTCTAGCAAATAAATAAAACATCTAGATTAAATCAAGTATCAGTAGACCAGACTAATTTTCACAATCCAATCACATATATGTCAGTTGTTAAGTCACTATGTGTAGTTACTGATCGTATCCACTCCTTGGCATCCAATATTGTATATAGTATAAATTGTACATAGTTCACAAGTCTCACCAACCCTCCTTGACACTCAACAATTTTGTTTTACATACCAAATCATAAATACAATGACGCTATACCACAATCTATTTTTGGAAATACATCTCTTTTTCCAATTAGGGTAGTACCCTACCCTAACATAATAAGAGTGTCAATTTCTGTTTAAAAGTTTTATCCATGGCGAGCTTTTGTTTTTTGTTTTAGTATTATCTCTATTGTTTCTTTTGTGTTGTTGTGTCGTAAATGCAGAGTATTAAAAACAATAAAAATCAATTTTGAAAAAAAAAAAAAAGAACACAGCTTCCATAGGACATGATAGTATCCCAGGATGTATTCTACACCATCTCCAGCAAGAACTGGCTTTGCCATTGAGCACCCTATTCAACCACAGCCTAAGTTCTGGCTTCATTCTAGCAGATAGAGCACTGCCATTATCATCCCCTTGCACAAAGGTGGTGCCACTACTGACCCTGGAAACTATTGCCCCATTAGCTTGACAAGTCTGATCTGTAAAGCCATGGAGTGTATTATTATGGATCACATAAACAAGGATGATATCCAAGCACTTGATCCCAACCAGTTCAGATTCGTCAAGAGCAGATCTTGCCTACTGAACCTGGTTGACTTCTTTTTAGACTCTCACCAAGGCCCTGGATGAGGGAAAAGTCAGTATACAGCTTACCTTGACTTGTCCAAGGCCTTTGAGATAATCCCCCAACTGGGCATCATCGAAAAGCTAACACAACTTGTCATAAATCCCTATCTCATAAGGTGGTTGGCCAACTGGCTCATCGACAGGACACTCAAAATCAAAATAGGAACCTCCACCTCTGATAGCAGACCTGTCACTAGTGGAGTTCCCCAGGGATCTGTCCTGAGAACCCTTACTGTTTGGCATCTATTTCTCAGAGGTTCAGGCAAAGACAAAAGGCCTGTGGCTGACCAAGTTTGTGGGAGACTGTAAGTTGCGTGCTGTCATTGACTCCCCAAATTATGTTAACATACAGCAAGAGGGTCTCACAGCAACTAATGACTGGTTTGTCTCCCAGAGGCTGCCCCTGGAATAGACTTCCCATACACGTCAAACAGAGCACCTTGCTGTCCCTCTTCAAGCGCAACCTTGATGAGTGGATGGGAAACCACAAATTTGTCTCAGGGATTCCACCTGTGTCCCTCATTGACAGGGGCGACAGGTGCTGACTGAGGTTTCTTTTTGGAGATAAACTCTTGGCTAGTCTTGTAAGGGTCCCATGACCATTAGCGTAGTAACCTCCTATAATCCTGTGATATCATATAATATAAAGGATTTGATCCCTCTGCAAAACAAATAACATTTATGTGACACAAAGCTGTCGCCCCCTGTCTGTCCAGTAAATCATTAATGTGATTTCTGAATCTATAATAAAGGACATTAACAACCTCTTTGTAATACTTTATCATTGTCTAGGATTTTGATTATTTCAAAGTTTTAAGGATTCTAAGTTCACATTGATTTCTTTCAAATACAGTAAAATGCTGCTGTAGTCTCCCAGCTGTTGTTTCTTTGAAAGTATTCCAAGTTAAATTGTCAGTCACATTGCCTTATATACAAAATGTAAGATAAATCAGTCTGGAATTCAGTGATGGCCTGTGCATGATTCATGAATAGAACTTAATAATTGCAATTATGCTACAGGTGCCGATTGTTGAGAAATGTACTACTACTAAACATGTTCAGTGTATCAAACTTTCCTTGAGTGTACATCGTGAGATATAGACTGCAACCCAAGACTGGTAAGCTTGTGTATATATTATAAAGAAAATGATGTGATGTGTTTTGTGGGGTGAAAAAATAAGAATCAGGCAAATTCCTAACTAATGCATGCATGAACATACATTTAAGCATTTCTGTGCCTACACACAGTGTGTGTGTGTGTGTGTGTGTGTGTGTGTGTGTGTGTGTGTGTGTGTGTGTGTGTGTGTGTGTGGTGTGTATGTAGTGCATGCTTGACTGCATGTTTATATTTTTGCATGTGTGTGTGTGTGTGTGTGTGTGTGTGTGTGTGTGTGTGTGTGTGTGTGTGTGTGTGTGTGTGTTTGTGTGTGTGTGCGTGTGCTTATGCTTATGTTCAATACTAGTACTGTTTGACCATGGCTGTGTTTAATAGTGACTGAAGGACTGTACCAGTTGAAATATCTCTGGTTTGATGAAAACTAATTGAATGGAGGCAATCTCATTTTTGCAGGTGCCAAAACTTGCAATTCCCAGAATATTATTTCACCCTTGCTGAGTGTTTTTTATTTTCTTTTTCCAGTAGTTTTGAGATCAGGGAGTCAAGTAAAGGGGTAACTTAGGGGGACATACTTTTCTGTTAATGGTACCTGCAGCTTTTGTGGATGTGTGAGTATATCACCTCCAGTTTGCTCACAGGGGTCATTGTATTCATTTTAGTTTAGTGGGCCCATATCCGTTACTACAATATTTGGTCATAGGATGTGCTCACTTGTTGAGGCCAGCGCACTGTCAGGGTAGTAGTGGGTGGGTACAGGCAGTTTAAGTTTAATCTTTTTATTTGGTGGACCAGATTCTGGAATATGGGTAAGAACACCAGATCATGTAGACATAATTACTTTTATTTATATAATGATCAAATAATTAGCTGGTGGAGAATGTCATGCTTGGTAGATTGCCAGCAGAGTATATTGCAATTAAACAGAGAAATTAGAGTGCTGAATTTCATTGTTGTTGTTGTTATTATTATTATTATATTCCAGTGTCAGGAATTATATATAGAGATGTTTGCCTCAGTGAACTAGAGGTTAATTATACCAAAACCTAACAGTGACACAAGTGAGGGCACTCGTACAAAGGATTATTGGTGTACTGTTTTCACAAATGACAGTTTGAATCATTAAACTACTGGGAATAAAGTAAAAGACTTATTTATGGTGATTATAATCAAATGAGAAGCATAAACTTGCTGAAAGGATCTGGACGACAAGTTGCTCTTTTTTTGCTTTCCATAGCAGTCTTCAGGCAAAAGACATACAATTTGGAATAGTCAGATTTTAGATATCTGGCTTAGTTGCATAAAATGTTCATGTTATTCATATGGGAATTTTACCACTATAATATTTTGATTTACAAAAAAAATTGTATATCCAGTTAGCAGGAATAAAATTATGATGTTAAACTTCAAAGGCATAATGTCTGAAAAGCAACTCTAAACTGTTCTTATATGTTGCATTTGTCCTTGTTTCTACAGCACAAGTCACATCTAAAATGGATCAGCAAATGATAAAAAAATAAGCTTACTTACCTGAATAACAAACAAATCACTCACTCACTCATACACTCACACACACGCACACACACACACACACACACACACACACACACACACTCACATACACACTCTCACTCACTGAGGCCTTCTTCTTCTACAAGTCATACTAGTACTTATTTTATTTATTTATGTTTTAAGTTTGCTGCATGAAATTTGCATATTGTATAGATTGTGTGAGGTGATGTACTATAACATTTTTGCAGCAGCAGACTAAGCAGCCCAAAGATCTGTTTCTTCATCCCCAGATTCCAACTCATCTTTGTTGATCTCCAACCACTCCTTGACTACCAAAGTGAGAAAATCCCTTTAACATGCCCTCATTGTATCATAAGGCCCCTGCATATCATTCCATGCCTAAACTTCAACTTGAGCCAGGCAGTTGCTGTCCTTAAAACAGAGTTGAAATACATCAAGTGGCTCCTCTTGATGAAGATCTGCAGGTTCAGCTTAATAACTGTTGGTGACTGGCAGATGGTGATTGTGAAAAGATGATTATGTTTTGACTATTAGGACTAAGCACAGGAAAAACTCATAGAGTCATAAACAGTAAACCTAGTGGCCCAGTAAGAAATCTCACAATGATGACTTTGCATGCAGTTTCCCTTTTTTGATTATTGTCCACATGTAGTCACCACAGTTGAGGATAGGAACATAGACTAATTAGTCTGAAACACCTTCTTCACAACCACAGTTAAGTTTTGCACATATAAATCTGAAATGCTGTCTCAGACCACTTGTAAGTTTACTTTACTCACTAGCCATCACTTGTGGACAAGACCTAGTGGTATTTTAATAAATATATCAGTATGGAGAGTATCATGGCTTTCTATTTGGTGGTAGTAAGTCTCATCCCAACCACTTGACACTCAGCAGAGAATTGCTGAAATGTAAGTCAGTGGTCAGAGTCAAAAGAAGTCAAAAGGGCACCATAATTTGCAAGCAATAGAGATAATACCTCTAGGACCCCGGTATAGATACCCGTTGTACCCCAGCTGCATGAATTCATCTTGGTATTCTGTCCAGAAAGATAATCAACAGATGCAGATTCAAGATATGATATCAAAGAGTAAAACACACACACAAACACAAATTTAACTTAATGCTAAATATGTGTATTTAATTTAACTTAATTCTGACAATGGGGACATAACTGGACAGAAGGCAACTATGACCGCTGTCCTTAGGATTTCCTATAGTCTAAGCCGGGGTACACGATCATAAGCTTTCTGCAGGTACACAGTGTAGGCATAGGTTGCTTTAACAAACTCCTACATATCCTCCCATTTTTGCAAAAGAATAATTAGGTGCTTCTTTCCTTTGTGACCAGGACAAAGTCTGCAATAGTTCTCCTTAATTTTTTTAGATTTAGCTGTTGTACTGCAGTGTCTTCCACAACAGTGTTCGACAACGGTCTGTCAGAGGCATTTCTAGGGCAGTTAGCCCTAATACTTAGCTAGGACCCTGTGAGACTGAGATGTGTGAGTCATGTGTAGTAGGAACAAAGCATGTGGATTGCCTCCCCATGTATCAGTCTAGAGGTAATGTCACAACCCTCAGCTGAACCCTGAAGGGACACAGTAGTCGTGCTACTCATGAATCATATAGTACATATAATATGTTTCACCTAATCACATACTCACCTGCAGCCTTATCAATATGATGGTTTCTGAATGTTGTATTAATATGAAGAGCATTGAAGCACCCCAAGTCATTTAAGATTTCTGGCATTGCCCCCTGAAAGAAGGGCATGTCTAGTGGATTAAAGATTTTCTTGAAATGTTCCTCTCAACACCCGACTCTCATTTTAGTGGCAAGCAGCTCCTTATCCTAGCATTGACTGATTAAAGTTATGCTTGCCTTTTCTGTGACACCAACAGGTGTGCCAAGAAATTTAAGAAGAAAACTAATAGCCTTTCTTCCTATGACCCTTCCGATCTTCTCCTATTTCCTACTTTTGGTTTCAGTTACCATTCCGTCTGAGGCTTTGATAGCCTGCTCCTGCTTTTCATCAGTCTGTATGTAATCAGCTCACTGCAGTTGAATGTACAAATATTTTAATGCATCCATACTGTCTTTCTGTATAGAGGTTCAACTCAGAGGTGGTGTATTCACATCAGTCATATAGCAGAATCATGATTATATTTAAATATTTACATTATGTGACATGAATTGTATGGCATGTATGTGTGTATAAAGTATGAGACCTGAAAAAATAAATTTCATTGGCGCAAATTATTTCTTAATGTTTCCGAACGTGTTCATATCTTTGAGCAGAGCAGCAGAATGAATTGCATGTTTAGCATGTTTTTGGATTCATAAGGACAGACTTCTCTGATGCTAGATAGTGCTAGGTATGTCACTTTCATCAAATACTTAATACATTTCATTCCTGCTTTAACCAAAATGAATTTAATAAATGAATATTAGTGTATAAACCATTACATATGTTCACTGTTGAGATTTTAACGGTCATGTGAAATTAGGTTTTTATATTCTTTCATATTTCTCAACAACTTTATAGCACTTCTACCTAACCAGACAATCTGAAAGAAGGTTTTTGTCAGGATTTCTTGTCATTAGCAACTGCTTATTACTGGAATTGCTTGCCACTCTAACAGTCTTCTTGTGAAACAACAGCTATGAGGCCAGTTCAGAGTTTGTTTTCTGATAGAGTAGAATATTCAGTAATTTGACTAAAAAGCAAAATATAGAATTATGAGCAAAGTAATTATGTAAAAGTGTAAAAAAGTTAGGCATGTATATTTAAGTAAATTAAGCTACAGTTGTACTTAATCACAAAGCTGATTACAGTTTAATCTTTTAAGATATCTGCTCTAAGAAACACATACAGCTGTGAATGCCAGATTTCAACTCAGCAGGCTAGATTCCAGAACAATCTGTGATCTGAGCAAGGTGTTGCCATGAGACATGCTTTGTGTACAAGTTATTCTGGTGAAGAAGTATGCAAGTCACTGGTGCTGAGCACAGCATGCTGTACAATGCCAAATGCATCATGTCAGCTGCTGAGGCAGACACAGGAGGAAGTATAAGTGGTAGAGTAGGCCTGTCAATTAAGATGTGCCACGCCAAGACAAAATCAAGATGTGCCATGCCAATACAAAACAGCTATAGATTACATACTGTGTGACATTGAAGCCACATTAAACATTAACACAAACTGTTATTCTCAGGAAGATTGAAGGAGATTTGAATGCACAGGTATATAGTGTAAGATAATGTTGAAGCTCCTCTTAAGCATCAGCTGATACACATCCACTCAACAATGAAAGGTTATCCTGATTGGATGGCACCTTAGAAGCACCATCCAGTGAAAATGACAGTCGGGGGTAGAGTTGATAAGGAGTTTTGGAGTCTGCCAGTGCGACTAGCATAGATGGAGAGCGACAGTTTATACAGGAGTATAGCCAAGGATCACTGGTGTTTGTCAGAAGATTAAAGAATGATTGCCTTTTAAAAAAACATATAAAGACTAGCTGCTGTTTAAAGTCTGCAGTCGTAGTCTTTTTATTGTTGCTGTCCACCCTATGTCATGGTTATGATGTTAGAAATGCTTATTTAACTAATTATTTATTTAAGCTTTTAACAAGGTTGGTTGCTTGGACCAAGTGTAATTTTTAGCCATGAACTGGGCCAATACACAATTACATTAAATAAGAATCAAAAAAGTTAAGCAGTATAAAATATATTGAATTAAATATTGAAATATTTGCACAGATGTAATAACTGACATTATGTACATTAATTTTCAAAATGACAGCAAGCTGACTGATGATCTATAATGTCGACACTAGTTTGCACAGTTACAAGCATCTTGTATAGGTTCTAGAAAAACTATTTTTTTGACAACTTCAGAACTGTACAACATTCAATAAAAGTATATTACACTGCATGTATTCTCTCCCATGTATCTATAAATAGATGTTTGTGTGTGTGTGTGTGTGTGTGTGTGTGTGTGTGTGTGTGTGTGTGTGTGTGTGTGTGTGTGCGCGTGCGTGCGTATGTGTGTGTGTGTGCGCGTGCATGCGTATGTGTGTGTGTGTGTGTGTGTGTGTGCGTGCGTGTGTGTGTGTGTGTGTGTGTGTGTGTGTGTGTGTGTGTGTGTGTGTTTACAGATATGTACAAGAACATATATACATACAACACTGTGTGTGTTAAGGAAGTTTGGTTCCTCTCCTTAAAGACACCCATTAGTATGCAACCATTTCAGAAGATGTTGTTATTTTCATTTATTTATTTATTGTAAGCGATCATGTCAATGTGAACTTAAGAAGGTGGCTCTACAAAGACTTTTGGGTGCCAAAACAGTTTCCTGGCAGGTGGGTTTAGATACATGTGTTTTGCAAAGTATAAATGATGCTTTGAATTTTATGGCTAATCTATAAGGAAGACCATTAACTCATTGGTTCATACATGTCATGTGAATTCAAGGTGATCTGTTAAATTGGTGTGTTTAAGTGGATTCTTGGTATGATGAACTCTGCTTAAGATAAAAACACTTCATTTTGAGACTTTTTCTTTGATGGATGCTATGAGGAATGTAACTTCTGTTTCCCTCTATATCTAGTGTTTGTAGTCAAGAGCATTCAGTTATTGTAAAAAAACTTATTCTGGATGTTAAATTTACACTCCCTAAAAAAAAAATATATATATATATATATATATATATATATATATATATATATATATATATATATATATATGGTTTACTATTAAATGTACAAGATTCAAAATAATTTCATACTTAAATATTGACAATGTCGAAACTGCAGATTTACGACTGTTAAGTTAGTCATAAATCTGCAGTAATTGCCAAAAATGATGAATTCGACATTTTACGGCAATTAACAACAATAACATCCTTGCCATAAATCCCAACCTCCTGCAACTAACATCTCGTTTATGCAGGGGGAAAGCCCCCCTGCACCACCCTGTGTTGGGGGGCTGTGCCCCCACACACCCCCTAACTATATATTCCTTCTCCGAGATCGCACTACAGTGAGGAAAGGGATGCAATTCACTAACCGCACTTTACCGCAATCTCTGTACACCCCTTCAAATGTTTATATTTGCGAATGCACAGGACATTCGCAAATATAATGTTCAAACATTTGGAATGTACTCATATGAACTATTCGAACATCTGTAGTTCGAATAATTCATAGGCATACATTCTGATGCCGAGATATCAATAGTAAACCATATATATATATATATATATATATATATATATATATATATATATTTTTTTTTTTTTTTGCTGAATTACTGGTAAATATTGCAAAACGTTTTTTTTTAATTCACACTGTTCTCTGGGCCATATTTTACTGAATGTAACAAAGTCTATGCAGACTTTCATCATTCTGTATTATATTAACACCATAACTGCTTAAGTTTTTCTCTTAACTGCTTTTGATTAAAAGTCAGTAGCAATAAAATGCATAAAATGAAACTGCATATCAAAATAGTTGAAATGGATATTGCATTTAGTAAAATAAAAGATTGTGGCAATGAACAGCTTGTTTTCTTAAGGATACTGCAAATAGTTTATATCTGCATATTACTTACAAATCTGAGGACTGGATTCTAATTAAAAATATGTTTCCTGATTGTACACATTTGTTCTTTGTCGTAGCTATGATGTAATCTTTGCTGGTGGCCCAGAAGAACTCTTGACAAAGTTTCAGGAAACAAATCACAAAGTTTTGTTTGCTGCTGAAGGATTGATATGGCCAGATAAAAGGCTAGGAGAAAAATATCCTGTTGTGCGAAGTGGAAAAAGATTCCTCAACTCAGGAGGTAAGTAACAGACTTGTTAATTCTAATAGCAGACTAATTAGCTAGGCTGCCGTGTTGAAAATAAAAGTTCTGACAGATGCTGTACAAATCATTTTTCTGTTTGATTCAAATGTGGCACACTTATTCTGAGTGTCAATGTACTTGTGCACATATGATTGTAAACTAAAATGTGTGCACATGTAAACATATAACTGTAAACTATCGCAAATGTATTTTTGATTCAAATACAGTGCACTTGAGGATGAAGCTTGAGAGATGAATCTTGGCATCCATGTTGAGAACAAATAATAAGTGGTTACGATCAGTGCAATCTGATCATAACTTCTTGTATTACATGAATTTTTATCTACTCTGTGTACTACTAGTTACAGGTAAAAAAAAGTAGTCAAGGGAATTTACTGGCTTTAAAAGCCAATAAGGTACTTAGCAAATGCTATTTATTGCACAGAGTGAAAGTAAAAATAATTGCAGTAAAAAGTCAGGGACAATTTTTAAATACTGCACTAATTGAATTAAGTTACTTACAGACTGATGTCGGTAAACTTCCTCGAATATGTGGGTAAAGGCATTCAGGGACAGTTGAGAGTGAAGGAATGTCCCTTCCCTTATACTGGACTATAACAGCACTGGTGGTGGTGGGGGTGTAACAACTGCCATGTATACACAATTGGTACACAATACTGAAAGTGCTGTCATGGTCAAGTCTCAAGTTACAGAAGTGAGTTACTGTCTTTTCCATGATTTCTGAGTGTAATCACTACTATCCGTGCATTACAACAGCTTATTATGCATTTTTCTGACATCAGAAAGATATTTACCCAGCCTGTCTTTTACCTGCTTTACAGAATATTCATGGTGCATTGCACATTTCAAAGTGTAGAATTCTGTACAGATATAACTGTGGATAACAGAATTCCACTTCTTAAGCACTGATCTTAAATAACTCATGAAAGCCAGACTTTGGACTGATTTATTGTTACTGGGAAACAGAAGCTAAACATTGGTTTACTTTAAAAATTAGAAAATATTGAAACCAGCTGAGGTTTAATAATGAGTGATACATTGATGATAATTAATAAAAATCACCAAGAACCCCTCATATGCTAAAAATATATAAAACTTTGTCATGGTTAAAAAAAGCATTTGTAGAATAAAAAAAAAACGAATCTTAGGAGAATCTTGCTATCCAAAAAGCTGCCTGTTCAAATCCTATGTAAGGCTAATAAAATTCACATGAAATGAAGAAGAAATATATATATATATATTTATATATATATATATATATATAGATATATATATGTGTGTGTATATATATATATATATATATATGTGTATATATATATATATATATATATATATATATATATATATATATATATATATATGTGTATATATATATATATATATATATATATATATACATGTGTGTGTATATATATATATATATATATATATATATATATATATATATGTGTGTGTGTGTGTGTATATATATATATATATATATATATATATATATATATATATATATATGTGTGTGTGTGTGTGTGTGTGTGTGTGTGTGTGTGTGTGTGTGTATGTGTATGGATTCCCTTCAGAAGCTCGGATTTTCAAAACTTTGAACTTCAAACAGCTAAGACCAGAAGACTGAAGTTTTGAAACTTCAAACATTCTGAATGGAGATTGCCATACAGCGCAGAATGTATATTTACCATTTTCCTCACTGTAGTGCTGTCTCGGAGTTGGTATACTTATTTAGCAGGGGGTGTGGGGACGGAGGGGCTTGAACCCTGCAAAAAATGTACAAACGTTTTTTTTATTTATTTACTTAGTTTTCGAAGATTTAAAACTTCGCTCTTCTGGTCTAGGCCTTTTGAAGTTTTGAAACTTTGAGCTTTAGAAGTAGATTCATGTGTGACAACCGTGTCTTGGCCCAGCAATCAAGGAGCCTCAATCCTCACCACTAACACCAGGGAGGTCGTCTCCTAGAAGAGGAAAGGATAACTAATACACACAGTAAAGTACAATTTCCCTTATGTGCACACAGAGATCACAGTCAGTCTGGGGCTGGTTGCTCCCTTGCTCATCAGGTCCCCAATAAGACTCCCCACTGGCACAGCTATAAGGTCCAGATCTCAGCCTAACTAGGCAAGCTAAAATCTCCAGTACCCTCTTTGTCCAACCATTTCTTCTTGTCCGTGCCAAGTAGCTGACACAACACACACACTGAGATAAGTATGTATACAACTTCACAGAAACTCCTGGGAAAGGCTGACACAGATTCTCCAACTGTGCCTCTTTACCCAGACTATACGGTAGTAATTACTGCCACCACCCAGTTAATAATATCAGATACTAAAATGCCCTTAAAAGGGTGTTCAATTATTACTGTGTAATATTAATATCTAATGGTAGTACGACTAACAGTCAAGGCTTACTTTAGAGTGGCCTATTACAGTAGCCTCTATAAATATGCAATGTACTCTAGAGCTTATCTCTACATAAATCAGCCACAAGTAGAAGGTTTTAAAAATATTTTATAATAAATAATTAAAACACAAGACAAAGCTACTACACCACAGAGATATATAAGAGTTCAGAGATCACACATAAACTTAAAATAATACAGTAGGACAGGTCTGATCTCAAAGAAAAATACCTAATTAATCTTTACTAGCTTTAACTATTCCTACAGGATCTCACAGTGCTAAGACTTACATGTGAACACAAGGCAGAGTGCTGATAAGCTAGATGTCCAAAGTCAAATTGCTTCAAGTCTCTTGTGAGAAATAGTATTTAAACATTACTAACAAACATGTCTGCTGGGTCCCTCTCCGAATTACATCATTTTTTGACACTTAGGTTTTCCCAGGCAAACAAACTGCATTATTTAGCAGTCTAACACCTGCACAGAAACTTACAACAATAGAAGACATTTCACATGTATATACTAGCAGAAACCAGAGCAATAATGCACCTTCCACATCTAAATTGAAGTCATAAACTTTAGCCTTAAAACAATGGGCATGGAATCATTATCCAGCCGCCCTGAAGCCGAATTCTAACATGAAAGGGTACAACATCCTTCACTGGGCCAGTAAAGTGCAATGTTGTCACATATTTTGCAGTTCCACATTTCACAGTAATCTTTTACACTCAAGAAAACATGCCTGTATTTTACATTTATTTACAAATGCAAGAATTATGTATCAAATTCTATTTGACTAGGCTGGCAGCCTTCGCCCATCTCTCCCCAATCGTCACAAGTCTGATTAATATAACTTTGTTAGCTATGTGTCGTTAATTTTCTGGGGAATATATCTTATCTTTATCATACTTGTCAACTGTACAGATTTTCATAGAATGTCCAGATTTTTGCCACATATTTTTGATCTATTTTTCATAAAATTGTGGTTTTCTTAAAAATGACTGGCAAATCATTGAGGGCTGAAGTCAGGAAATAATGACAGACAATTGAGTTTCAGACTTCATACCATTCAGAAAATACACGCTATTGCAAAACCTGTCATTTTATCATCTTTCTAACTTTATAAAAACATTATTTAAAAGTGTTTAGAGAGCGACATATTTTTTATAAGTAAATTTATGAATGGAATGTTTTTTTCCTCTGGTGGTTGTCATTGAATGTTACGGATCCTGTTTTTTGTATCTTACAAGCTTCTGCATATGAAGGAGCATTAAATGTCCATGCTTTTATATGGGGATTATGGGAGGAGATAAAGTTCTGACACTGAGTGGCTTGAGAGGAATTGTAGTTTTAGGTTTATTTTTCATTGGGTTAGGGTTATGTTCTAAGGTTTTATATAATATGAAGTAGGCCTTAAGCAATGCCCTTCAACGAGTACACGTATGGTTGTAGCAGTGGGGGTAGGGCTTGAGCACACTGTCTTTTCATGTTTCACTGTTTATTTACTTGATTTAACTCTCTGTGAAATCTTCCTGTTTCCTTTTTCCTATAATTCTTGTGTGGTCATGACATGTCTTCCTGATTCTGTGTACCTTGGCATGCCTTTTTCATCTACCCATTATCTTGCAGAACATGATTATAGGTGACTGTCATGTTGTAGTTCATCTCAAGTGTCATTACTTTTGAAGGTGTATCTTCAAGGAAACAGGAGAATCTGTTGTTTTGCTGCATACAGTGTTTTGTTGTATGGGAGGCTTGTCATCCTTTTGCTTTGTCCTCAATTTATGTCTTTAGTATTAGGAAAGAAAGTGCAAGTGTTCACCATACCTACTGGCAAGTACATGCTGAGACCTATGCTGGTCACTGGTGGCCTCACACCTTAGATGTATGGAAATGATGCTTACAGATGGACAAAGGCTATACTGTAAATCCAGGAAATTACTAAACTTTGCAGGACTTCTCAGAGATTTTTGAGATAATAAGAAGATAAATCTATTCATCATCTTAGACAGAAGCACTGAAATTTTATTTTTATTTAATGCTGCTGAACACTATTTTGAAGAATTTTTGATTCTATATGAAAATGTTCACTTTATTTTATTTTTGCTCATTTTCTTTGTTAATACAAATGTGATGCTGACCTGCACATAATGAACTTGAATTGGACTTCAGTAACTGACTCATTCCTAGTAGGACAGTGATTATTTATTTGATAAAAGACACATCATAGTCCACACACACACACACACACACACACACACACACACACACACACACACACACACACACACACACACACACACACACATGCACGAAAACACACACGTGCGCATGCGTGCACGCACACACACACATACATACACACACACACACACACACACACACACACACACACACACACACGAACAGCACCGTAAACAGAGATTGTTGCTTTGTCATAGTTTGACCAGTGTGGTTTTCAAGTCCAGAATCTATAAATTCATGTGGACATATGAACAGTAACACTGCTGATATGTCTTCTTGGACATTTAGACAACAAGCCTATCATTCTCAAAGGTTGTTGTTTGTTAAACTGTAATCTAATTAGGAACAGATGTTCTAATTTGCCAGTGGTGTTACGAGTTTTTGCTTACTCAAACTATCTATTAATGTTTTATAGGTTTCATTGGTTATGCTCCTCAAATCAATGAAATTGTGGGACAGTGGCAACTACAGGATAATGATGACGACCAGCTCTTTTACACAAAACTATATCTGGATTTTACTCAAAGGGTAAGCATTAGTAAAGGTTGCGAGAATCTTGTTTTACAGTTAGAACGGTGCCTCTGCAGTCATAGAACTGTTTGAGGTGCCCAAAGCAAAACTTTGTTTGGTGAAAGTAATTTTGCCTCTTGTGTTTAGGTACTGCCCCATCCAGTTGTATTGAGTTTTCATTTGTTGCATTTATTTCAGTCTCTTGAGTAGAATAGTATATAGGTGTGGATCTTGTTCTTATTCTGGATACTGTTTCCTTGGTAACCTCTTAATTTAAGTAATCCACTGTACTAACACCCTTCCAGTTTCAGAATTCTTACTAGTCTGACTAATCATTTTTCCATACAAGCTCCTTCATATTAATTAAGATGGATGCTTCCTCTATGCATTGTGTACTTTAAATCTGCAGGTTAAAGGATACATATGGTTTTACTTACCACGCTGGAAACACTCAACCTACACCAAGTATTATCAAAGGAACCCCAGAGACCTACTTTTTTCACAAGTGCTGATTTTTGTTTGAGTACAAATGAGTTATTATACATTCCATTTATTTTAGGGAGGAAAAAAATTAATTTTTAATGTACTAATACATATAAATGACAGGTATTTTTTTAAACTGGTCATTTACTTTCATCTTTCATTTCATGGAACTTGACACACATTTTGCTAAGGATGCTTACCACTTAAAGGTATACAAACGTAACCCTTATACTGATGACTGAATAAGAGTACTTAGTTCTGGAGTATAATAAACCTTAACAAACAGCAAACTCATTTCTAGGCTACCTAAAAATAATACCTATAGCAACTAAGAGGGTCCATAGTAGTCCTGCTAGTCACTTTTAGCAGATCAGTATA